>NW_010270410.1:37358-57932 GCF_000690775.1 Eurypyga helias
CTGCTGGGGCAATTATATCACCAGGATACGTTTTAGCCTTTCTTTTAGCTATCATATGCTGGGAGAATTACGCTGAATCTGATCACGATAGAAATGCTGCATAATGGAAGTTGAGATAAGAGAGACCTGCTTTGGTAAAAGCAAAAGTGGGTAGGGAGGGAGGTTTGAACAACATCTCCAGGTTCAGCCTCTGAAGAGGAGAGGTAGTGGAAGCTAATGCAGTGAAATGAGCTGTAACAAAGCCACGCCAGGAATTATTCAGCTGTTCACAAGAATTTTAGAAGAACTATAATTGGGAAATGATGTGAATATCAAACAAAATGTCACTTGACTGGAAGCCTTGCAAAGAGGGAGGAAATAAAAGAAAATGATGAAAAAAACCCTGTGTTACATGTCACCCTCTTAGACACACTCTGAAAGAGTTCCCCGCTCCCCACTTCGGCCCTTTGGCACGCCATTGTGTAGCATTGTGTATTTCTGTGTGGGGTGCTTCTCCTTGAAAGAAATTAAAATGATGGGAAAGCTGGCTTGTCACATTAAATAACATCACATGCTTTTCTGTCGGGGAGTGGGGGGGGGAAAGGAAGAAATACTCTGCTGAGTTCCAAGAAAATAACTGCTGAGGAAATGAGTGCAGCAGCTTGGGTCCTGTCCCTGGAAAGTAGCAGCTGTGCCAGCACGGGGAAACACTCTTGGTAGCCTGACAGGGCTCATAGGTGAGCTTGAATTTCTTCTGAATGCTGTTTGCTGGTGACCCACAGACTTGACTGCCTGTGTCACAGCTGTCTGGAATGATTTTTCCAGTTCAAATATTGGATTTTTTCTAAAATTTGAAACGTATTTAAAAATATCAGGACTGTTGACCACCATTTCTTCTCTTGTTTACTAACACCTACTTCTTTTCCTCTAAACTCCCTGCCTACCATTTTTCTCTGGAAATAAGTTCTTCTGAAAGCATCTCATCACTCTCTTTTCCTTCACTGTTACCCTTTTCAGCCAGAGAGAGCTGTATTGGGTCCTCGGGCCCCCTGACGTTTTCCTCCACACACGCAGAATTATTGCTCTTCGTTTGACTTGCGGGTTCCCCGTCTCTTTCATTTAGTGTAAGTCTTTGTCTAGAAACACTGAGAAACCACCCACTGCATGTAGTAACCTAAGGACCACGGGGGCCATTGAGCCCACTGTATGTTTGGGTAAGGGAGGAGGACCAGGAACAGATTTGCTTTGAGGTTTACCCGAGTGAAAAATCCTCCTTTCTCGTGGAGGGAGATGGCGACAGATTTCTGTCATGGAAAGGGCTCTGGTTTCAGACAGAATTTCTCGGCAGGCTGACTGTGCTCCTTCTCACCTCAGATCTGCTACGACCAGGAATTTAAAAAATGGAATAGTGTGGGTTTTGCTTGGTTTAGTTGCTGGGACTAAGCTGGGAAAAATGTGTCTCAAGACACTATGATAAGAGTGTCAGAAATATATGTATCATATATATATATTAGAATACAACACATATAATACTATATGTAAAAGTATCCATATGTTAGTAATATACATCATATTTTAGTAACAATCTAAATGTTACACACCTATTGTGATGTTTAGGTGATTTTATAGGGAACTCTTCATGCAAACATTTTTTTAAAGGCTGGTGAAACTGATGTGCCAATCCATAAACCATAGTGATTTTAATAAAAATTTCCCAACTCTTTTCTTAAAATAATGCTTCCTATACAGTAAGCATAAGAAAAATCCTGCCCCGGAGCATCGCATCAATACAACAAAACACTAAATCCTCTTGCTGTTTTTCCCCTCACCTCCATGTCTTCAGCGATGGGAGGCACGAGCTTTAAAGGAGGCAAGAAAAGTAAATCTCTTGCTGCTAATTATAGAGAATGAGGTCCTATAGGAAGGTTTTAAGATTTGTGGCTGATATCTCCTAATGCTGTCTTTGAATGCATATTTGATTTATTTTTAATTGGTGGGGATTTTTTTTTTGGGGTGTGTGTGTACTGTTTCTAGTCATCTCTAAAGGCACCCCCCCTCCCAGACCCTGTCAGGGCACACTCACCATAAAGGCACATGCAAATGTAGGACCGCAGGTGGGTGAGGCTCTGTTCTCCACTGCAGGTGGTAGTTTACGTAGCAGCCAGTGCGTTTCTATAATCCCAAAGCAAGGCTGGTAGAGCCCAGGCAGTAATTCCCAGCTGCGGTGTTACAGGGGGCCTGGGCAGGGGTCCCTGCACCCCACCATGTGCCCCTCAGGTACAGAGGGAGGGGTTATGGAATGTGATGTGGGCTGTTGTCACTGTGGACACTTTGCTCCCAAAGGAAGAAGCCTGGCCAAAGGGTGCTGAAGAATAAATGCAGGTTCAAAAGACCCAGAGACACAATTTATTCAGGGAAGCTACTACCACAGAAGGAAAACAGTGGGGCAGGTCAGCATGAACAGCCAGCTTCGAGCATCTTCTTAGCAGAAAGTTTTGGAATCTGCACGTTTCTCCCACTCCCCTCTCCCATTCAGAAGGAAAACATGAAGCAGTCCAGCTGATTTGTGGCCTATTCTTATTCATGATACAGTGAACAAGTATTGCTTTTGAGTCTGGGTGGGAGCAGGTATATCTCTTCCTTATCTGAGCAGGTCTCGTATCTCCTTCAGCTGCACAACTCTGTTGTTTTTCTACCCCTCCCTTAGGGAACAGAGGCAGACTCCAGGTGTGTTTGTGCTTTTATCTTTGGTCTCAATTATTAATGGGTCTAATAGTTCACATCCATTTCGATGAGACCTTATTAATCAAAGACTGCTTGCTCTAGTAAAGGTCTAATGGTATTTTAAAGCTCCTCTTCTAAGAGCAGAGCTTGGTCTGTGAAAAGTTAACTAAAGTTTTCCCTGGTCTCTCTAGCATGTTGCTAATCCCTGCTACAGTCCCTTGCAGGGGTGACTGCTTTTTGCCTGATCTGAGAGGCAAGGGGCAAAATCAAACTAAAATATCTGCTCTATGTTTAAGTTAAATAACAGTGCTCCTGCTATTCTGAATTCAGTAGCATTCCCTGAAATAATTTCCTGGGAAAGGGTTTGGCAGACTTTACTTTCCAACTCATACAAATGTGAGTTGTTCTGGCTGCTTTGGAGTGATTGAACAGAGGAGTTTGCATGCTGTGGTGTGCTTTTGATTTCCTTTTTATTTTATCCTTGCATTTTTTCCCCCAAAAACATTATAGAACTTTATGAATTCACTTGAAAAGCACTGTGGGGTATTTTTTTCTCTGCTATACAAAGATATATCATCAAATATTACCCTTCAATGGGACTCTTTCTTAGCTGGCTGCGTGACAATACAACTAAGAGCCTGGCAAACGATAGCAAGTAACCCTTTATGTCACCATAATGCTCAATAAAGCTTTGTGTTTGGATAAAGTAGTTTTCAGCTAGTTTTAACTGCAATGCAAAGTGGAAAAAAACCCCAACCTATACATGACCAAACTGTTGCTGATGGCTTTGTTCTCGCTGCATCATATCTGCTGGGGGCAGAAACTGGTCAGTGTGAAGTGGTACTGTACTGGCTCCTTCTAGCAATATGTTATGAGCCATTACAAACCAAAGAGCAGAGTTCAGATTTGTCTGTTGAAGTTTTGCACAGCTCTAGCAACTAATTCAGCTGCTTCACATTCTTGTTGAAACACCTGGTGTGGTGGTGGGGAGAGCCCAGGGCTGCAGAGAAGGCTGTTTTGGGGAGAGCAGGGGGTGGTGTTCTGGGCTCGGGGGGTGCTATGGGGAGCAGCAACGTGTTGATGGTGGGTGCAACAGGCTGTTGTTTGGCATCTGGGGGGCTTCACTCAACAGGTGCCTTGGAGAAGGAAACATGCAAACAGGGGGTGGAGTTGGGATCTTTTTGCAGTTCTTCTGCAGTGGGGCCCTGGGAGGGAATAAAATGAGCCTCTGGTCATATTATGTGTCTCTTCCTGCTGCTTGCTCTTTCTGGAAATTCAAAATCTGGAAAGCTGGTAACAATGGGTAAGGAGAAAGCTGGGGTGTTCAACAACTTTTTTGCCTCAGTGTAGACTGGCAACCTCTCTTCCCACACTTCTTGTACTGTCCTAGTCAGACGTCGCTCTGCGTTATGCTGGTCACCTTGCTGAAGCAAAGACATGCCTGTGAACACCCATTGAAAGACACCCGAAAACAGCTGGAAGCATCCCAGGACAAACAGATGAAGTGAACCTGTGGACACGTGGGAAATATTAAGAGGATTGGCTGTATTTAGCTGAGGTATGAAAGGAGCCATTATTCCCATACAAAGGGGTAACCTGAGGAAGCTGCAGCTGACAAGGAGCAGCAAACCGAATGGACTTTCCCTTTATTTATGTCACACCTGAATGTGCCAGGGGCTTTGCAAGCAAATAAAAGGTAGGGGCCTTCATGCGAATAGCTAACAGTTTAAGGCTAGAGCAAACAGTGCGTGTTTGCAGGTTAGAGAAAGGGGAGAGGAGATTAAAGAGGAGATAATCTGCACTCCCCAGTGTGTAGGCACGCAGGCGAGCCAGATCAGATAGTTTAGCTACGGCCGTAAATCTGTCTGCTGGCTCTCTGGGTTAACGTGTGCATTTTTTGGATGGGTATTGCCTTTGCTGCTGGAGCAATCTGACCCTTGAGCACACCTACTTACAGGGTGCTCGGCAGGTGAGGCAGTGTGTGCTTCTCTGAGCTGCTTGATGAGAAAATATAGTAGAACCCTGCCCCTGTGGGATCCTGGAGAGGTACAGAAAACTAAGGTCTTAGCCATGAGTTCCTGATCTAGAAATTCTTCCCATCCCCTTATTTTTGGAAAAACATTTGTTCTAAACCCAAGTCCATGTTAACCCCATTTCTTCATGTTTATTGAGGAATCCAAAGCCATGGAGCTAAAACTGCAAAATATTATTCACTTACTTACAAACATGCCAGCAACCCTCCAGCCAGGACCTTTGCCTGTGTTGTACCCATATATTCACCTATTAGCTTTTTCCCCTGTGGGTTTTTTTTTTTTTAATGATTTTTGATTGCAGTGTTTGATCTTGTATCTGAGACCAATCTTCTTGTCATTTTAGCTAGGGTCTCAAGTGATTCATGAAGATGGGCCAGGTGAATCACAGACAGGACAATGCTGTCTCTGTTCGGCTGACCTGATGTAATGATATGAGTGCTAACTTGTAATTCATGACCAATATCTTGCAGCAGAGAGATTTTTATGCTGGTGCAGTTAAATCAATAAACTTGGTAAGTTAGGCTGGTACAGATATTTTTAATTGCAGTCCCCACTGTTAGCCTCACAGGTCCAATGTCTAATCAGAACTGCAAACTATTCAGTAGAGTTTTCTTTGCAAATAGGGTTATGTGTAATCAATATTTCAATATGTGTGTGTGTACAAATACTCATTTGGTAATTCTGGCCCATGAATGCATTCATTAACCTGACCGCATGGTGTTACCCCAGCCTCCCTTCACTCTTCACAAACAGGAAAAAGGAATGCATCCATTGATTACACTGCTTTAACTTATTTGCCTAGCTCTAATCTCTGCACAAGATAAGACTGCTGAGAATTGTCAAGTTGCATGCTTTGGAGAATTGAAAAGGCCATTTCCTCTTTATTTCCTACATTATATGATAATGCAAGATACGTGGTAGCATTCTCTCTCTCCCCACAAAGCATCAGTTAATGGATGTGGCTTTTAGTGTCACTGTTTTGTGCTAGTATGTCCCATCATTTATACACAGAGAAATTAAATAAATATTTAATACTGGTGGAACACAACTGAACTGAGAGTAAACAAACAGCATGAATTACCTATCAGCCCATCTCTTTGGGAAAGGCTGGCCTTGATTTAACCAATCATGCTGGCCCTGATTTAACCAAGCATACTGGCCCTGTTTGACATATGTCGTGTTGATGCTGAAGATTTATTTAATTGTGGTGGTTTTAATTCTGTCTTCTGTGAGTTGTTGTTGTATTCACCACCCCACATCCCTCAGTCCAATGTTGCCTCTCAATGACAGATTGCTCTCTGCTTGATGTGCATGTTGCTTACTTGTGAGAGTAAGAAAATCTTTGCAGCAAAACTGTCCTTCAGCTGGTGTTGGAGGTGGTTTTTGTTATGAAATACTGCAGGAACTGTTGCTTAAGCAGCTGCTGGCTTTCACTTGAAGCAAGGATTCCTTTTATTTAGGCAGTAGGAAAGGGAGACAGCGCTGTTAGTGCTGCAGATGCGGAGCTGTAGGCAAGTGTTGGTCTTGCGTGGTGGGGCCACAACACTGTTTCCCAACCTCCTTTTCTGTCTGTTTTTTGTATATACCTCCTATTGTTAGCCTTGCTTTTTGCCCGTGAGGATCTGCAATGCAGGTGATGGGCCAGAAGGGTGCTTCTCCTTTTCCTCGGAGCTCATTGATAGCCAACGCAGCTTGGGTCAGGCATGAGTGAAACTGGTAACTGGGCTGTTGTGTTTCCTCAGTGGAAACGAGGTAGAAGCTGGCTGTTTCCAAAGCTGTGGAACAGTGCTGCACATCGTGTGGTGGGACCTGGGAGACTTTCATCAGGATGGGTCTATCTGGAGAGTTAATGGGAGGTCCTGCTTAACCTCACACCCCAAGGAAGATGTTAAGGGCTGAACTGGTGAGGGAAAAGGGTGACGAAGCTGAAATACTCCAGGACTTTTTGCCTTATACCCCTGGATCATGAACTGCACAGGGCTTGGACAAGCTGTGGGCTTTCATTTTTTTCATGACTGACTTTGAAGAATTTCATGATTGACTGCAGTGCTTGGGTAAGAGCACCTACATGGAGAGAGGTGCTAAGCTACCGTGATTTGGGGGATGTGTTTGTCAAAGGTCTGTGCCCTGGGCTTTTCTCATCAACTCTGAAGTTTCACCACCAGCCCTATTGATACTGTAGGTGTTGGGTGTTTTTTTGTTTGGTTGGTTTTTTTTAGGGGGGTAAGGGGAACAAAGCAGAAATAATGTCTCCCTGCCAGCACTTGCTGTGTGCAGCCTGGGTGCGTGGTTTTGAATGTAGTGATGCCTATGGTATGTGACGTGCTCTTGTACCCTCGGAACAGCTGCGTGCACTGGGGAAGCACAGCTTCCTCCCAAATGCTGGGAGAAAGGAAGGGGGAAGGAGGCGGGGGGAGTTTTGCAAACACCATTTACATATCTGGGGGATGAGCTCATCCTCTCCTGTGCAAATGGGAATGGAGAGGATTCATTAAAAAAAAAAAAAAAAATTGTTTAGCCTGTTCTGAAAGGCAGAGAAAGCACTGAACTCTCCCAGCAATGGGCTTAGGAGGGGCTGCATTGCTACAAGTGTGTAAATGTCTCTGCTTCGTAAATGCTCTTTCTTCCTTTAAAGCAAAACCTGCAAAATACCCATATTGCTGAGTTTCTGGCCTCCTGGCCCAGGTGTGTGACTTCTGGTCAGCAATTTTCACTGTCAGCTGAATGATAGATACCACCTGTGTTTGAGAACCATCACCACCCACCATCACCTAGACACCTAAGGAAAGAAAATGTTTAGTCTATGAAGTAGCCCCTCTATTTTGCTCTAGTTACAGCAGGTCTGTGATGGACAGATGGCCAACTCTCTGCATCATGTTAGGGAAGTTCTGCTTATCTGTCTGTGCATCAAACTTTATTACAGCACTTCCAGACACATTTATTTTAAGTTAACTTAGACTGCTCTGCAGCTGCATCAGAATAAGATGCATTTTCACAGCAGCACCTTCTGCTCACTTGCCCTGCCTAGAAAAACCTTTCTGCTGTTCCTCAAGCAGACTTTTCTTGATGTTTTACTCCCATCTAGTGCTTTTTATTAAAACTGCTGGTGCTCTGTTTCTGACACAGGACTAGGCTGGTGTGAGCAAACATCACCTTTTTTCTAACCCAGAGGTTCACCAAATTTCTTTCCATATGGCTATAAAACCCCCAGCTCTTTATCCCTCCGTCCTCCTGGGGTGGGTGGAGGTGGATGAAGGAGGGAGATCCCTGCTCCTGTCTCCTATGGACGAGGTACTTTTCTTGTCCAAGGAATTACGAGAGTTATGCTTGTTTGAAGCAAGCTTCTCAAATACATTTTTGTTGCTATTGATGGGAATGGGAAGGCTACTATATGAAATACAGCTTTCTCTTTTCTGATGTTCAGTGGCTCCTGCTCAGTGTGTGTAAACTCTGGTTAAAAAACAGTGACCAAAAATAATTTGTGAGGTAACCAGGTGGAACTCTCCCTGTTCCTGGTCCCATATCACTTGCAAAATCCCAGCTATCTTCTTCCAAGTGTTATTAAAACTGGTGAGCCTTCAGGGCCATGCAGCCCAAAATGGGGGTCAAGGATCTCTGTGTTTTGAGAGTACTGCGTCAGTGTTACCAGCATTTGAAATTCCAGATGAAATACGATGAGTTTTTCCCTGCTGTCTCAGAGAAGCTGTGGGATGGTTGAGCCCTGGAATATGGCAGCATACTCCTAGGATGGCTGGTGTAATGTGAAGAAGTGTTCAGAGGCTGAGGTGGACCTACAGACCCACTCAACCCTGAGGGATGCCCCATGTGCCTGCATGGCTCCAGGCAGTGGGGGAGCCCTGAGTTGAGTGGGGTTGGCCGTGAGCTCCACCAGCCCCTGTGGCTGCTGAGCTCTGGGGAAGCTAGTCAGTCTGCATGTGCCTCTGGTACAGAACTTACATATATGAAAAAGCCAAACTGCTCCAGGGAGTACCTGTTGGCCAAAGATTGGTCTTCCTGCTTGGAACAGTGTGCTGGGCTGAGGTTTTCCTGTGTGGTAGCATGCTGCACCAACACCGTAGCACCCTTATGCCTCCCTGTGGAGGTGAAGAAGGGAAGGGAGCATCCTGGGGCAGCAAGGCACTAACACAGTCCCGGCTGTGCATCAATGGAGATTAGCCTTGCTTTCCTCCCCTCCTGCCCTATGTAGGTAATGAAGGAAAAGGCTCAGCACGGGGGCCTGGCTTGGCTGCCCTGCTCATGCTTTGGATGTTGGTCTCCTTCTTCCCTAGCCCTGCTGGCCACACTGTTTGCTCCTGATACAGGCCAGGATGCCATTGGCCTTCTTGACCACATGAGCACACTGCTGACTCATGTTCTTCTAGCTGTCAACCAACACCCCCAGGTCCTTTTTCCCAGGACAGCTTTCCAGCCACTTGTTCCCAAGCTTGTAGCATTGCAGGGGGTTGTTGTGACCCAAGTGCAGGACTTGGCCCGGTTGAACCTCATATAGTTGGCCTTGGCCCATCGATCCAGCCTGTCCAGATCCCTCTGTAGAGCCTTCCTACCCTCAGGCAGATCAACATTCCTGCCTTCCTTGGTGTCATCTGCCAACTTACTGATGGTGCACTCAACCCCTGCGTCCAGATCATTGACAAAGATCTTAAAGGGAATTGTCCTCAGTGCTGAGCTCTTGGGAACACCTCTGTGTTCAGCCATCAACTGGATTTAATTCCATTCACCACAACTATTTGGGCATGGTCATCCAGGCAGTTGTTAACCCAGCACAGTGTATCCTTGGTGTCATCTGCCAACTTACTGATGGTGCACTCAACCCCTGCGTCCAGATCATTGACAAAGATCTTAAAGGGAATTGTCCTCAGTGCTGAGCTCTTGGGAACACCTCTGTGTTCAGCCATCAACTGGATTTAATTCCATTCACCACAACTATTTGGGCATGGTCATCCAGGCAGTTGTTAACCCAGCACAGTGTATACCCATGCAAGCCATAACCACCAACTTCTCCAGGAGAACGCTGTGGGAAACACTGTCAAAGGCTTTACTAAAGTCCAGGTAGACAGCATCCACAGCCTTTCCTTCATCCACCATATGAGTTGCCTTGTCATAGAAGGAGATCATGTCAGTTCAGCGGGACCTGCCTTTCATAAACCCATGCTGACTGGACCTGACTGCCATGATCGGTTGTCAGGTATGTGCCGTGTGATGGCACTCAAGATGATCTGCTCCGTAACCTTCCCTGGCACCGAGGTCAGGCTGACAGGCCTGTAGTTCCCTGGATCCTTCTTCTGCCCTTTCTTATAGGTGGGCTAGCCTCCTTTCTGTTGGGACCTCTCTGGTTAGCCAAGACTGCTGGTAAATGATGGAAAGTTGCTGTCAGGCCGTGTTTTTTTAGGTTTGGGCTTTTTTTTTTTTTTTTGCCATTGACTTTATACCTCTTTATTCCTTTTAATAGGAATTCTGACCCAGCCATCTCTAAACTAATTTATATGATGAATTTTTTAGGAGCATGATGAGGAAGTGTGAGCGATCTTACGTGATTGAATATTTAAGGCGTAAGCCAGCTTGGAGTGTTTGAAAGCCCATGCCAGACAGAGGAAGTAAGAACACAGGTCTGGCTCTCATTAAAATTCGGTGAAGGTCATTAGTTTGCTCGTACCTTGTGAATTTCCTACAGATGGCATATGACCCAGAATGGTACAATAGTGTAAATATGAAATTCCTGTGCATGAGTTTGGGGGTGTGCAAAGCAGAGAAATGGGCTATTTGGTTCTGACCGTAACCATAGTTTGCTCTCTTGATACAACTGTTAGCGTGTTAATTAAAAGGACATTAGAGGAGGTCATCCTGTGGTGGGAATGGCAATTAAGCCAGATTCCTCAAATGGAGGTGCTGTATTTTGAAGCACATCAGGTCTCTGTGGGTTAGTGCTGATTCAAAGGGTATCCTGCAAAAATCTCATCTCGGCTGTGCTGCTGAAGTATTGACATGTCTCTAGCCTGGATTCCTCTCTGCTCTGTCCTCTCCCACCACTGCTTTTCATCTCTAGCAGGACTTCATGGAGCAGGCTGAACATGGAATAGCATGGTGTGTCTGCATATCTCTGACATCTCTACTCATGGACACTGATAAATCTATCGTTCTCGCCTTTGCTGAGGTTTCAGTCATGCTAAACATACATGGTTCCTCATTTACACCCATCACTGAACCTCACTGAGACATTTTGCTTTTCCTCTCAAGTTTCTGCAGTATCCCTCTCCCCTGTGCTGCTTACACCACAAATTGTTCCAGCTTGGATTGATCCAACTGGTGTGTTTCGTGCTTAGCTGGCATTTATTGCCCAAAAGACTGGTCTTTACTCAATGCTTTGGCCACCTCTGGCATTGTCAGACCCCTGCTGCTACCAAAAATTCAAGCTCAATGCCACCTCTCAGTGTTGCCACTCCACTGCCCGTAGCTTTTCCCTCATCTTTCTTCTGCTGCTGCTTCACCAGTAAAGTCCATTTCCCTAAACGCTCTGTATTTTCCTTCTCTTCGTCCTTCATCCTGTCATAATTCCCATATCTTTAGCCTCCCAGCAGGATGCACCCTGTTCTGTTTTTTTCTGCCCTTTACTCCCAGGGAATATCTAGACAGAGCTGTTTTTCTCTCTCCATAGTACGATGTGGCTTGCTTTTTCTTTTTCCCATCTCTCCCTCTCTTCATGGTCAGTTTAACCGCATCCATGAAACCTTAACTGTATTCTATCTGGGACCAGAGACCACATTGCTTAAAAACTATAAAACTCTTGTTTGTTTGGTAGCACCAAAGATAATTTTTGCAAGGTGATGAGACTGCAGAGTCAGAGTTCCTCCAACAGCACAAAATGCACAAAGACAGGCAAAATGTTAAGCAATGTTTATAGGCAGATAAATATCAAATACAATGCACTGATTAATATTCCAGTGGGATGGACTTTGATAAACTGGCATGCCATTCTGCAGGTTTTATTTTTAACAGATGGGAAAGAAAAACAACATTTGGTCTAGAGCCTCTGCCTGTCTGAATGCTGTTTTGCTCATTTTGGGGGCTGCAGCTATTCTAAACATGGCAACCTGATTTAATTAGCTGACTAGAATCCTGCTTTGTCAGTGGTTTGGGGCTTTTTTTTGGTTTGTTGGCTTTTTTGATGATTTTTGTTTTTTTCCTGCCTAAATGCACTCCAGCAAAACTGACAATACTCAGAGCTCCCAGACTGCGATGGCCAAGTTTCCGTCTGAAATGTGCAAACAGAATAGCTGATGAAATAATAGACATATTCATGCTGGAAACCTTTCTCTTTCCTTTTTCAGGGCAAATTGAATATCTATTGATTCATCGTTTCTACCAGATGGGGAGCACAGCAGTAGTTCCTCTGTGAAAAGCAGTAGCTTTCGCAGAGTTTGCTTTGGTTGACAAGTTATTTTCCCTCAGATTTGAATCTGTCTCTAATGTGTGCTTCTGGGCTATTGATTGCACCAGCAGACAAGCACTGATTATGGTTCTTGCATGGCTGCTAAGGTCCTGCAATGCACAGGGAGACTGTTTTAATCTCTTCCCCTTCAAAGCCCAAGACTTCTTAAGGATGGGATAAAAAGCATGAGGTCCATTAAGCAAAGAAGCAAATCCTGATGCCGAGGAGAAATGAAAAGTCAGTCAGACTAGACAGGATGCTATGTCCTTTGTGCGTATTCAAATGTGGGCGTATAAAAGGGTCTGGGCCAAGTCCATCCAAAATGCTTGAGGACCATGTTGCTGAGGAAGGACTGTTGTCTTAAATACAAGTTCCAGTTACAGCTCAAATGCAGCATTATGGGTTTTCGTTTACAAGAATATTGTGTTGAGCTAAGCTTGTAGGAGAGAAGACAAGAGAATTAACCTAGATTTATTAATTTTATGTGATGTTAGTAGTTGCGATATCAGCACGTCCCCAACTAAGCCATGTGGATACCCACATGGAGTGTTGAACTGAAGGAATGGCTCTGGGAACTTGGCTGGCCATTCCTCCCAAGGCTTATGTGATGCATGTCCCTGAACGACTGTCCTTTCTGCTGGCTGGCTTCAATCTCTTTCCAGTGAGACATAAAAGTCCCCAAAACGCAAAGTCCCTGTTGATGGTCTAGGGGAAGCCAATGAGAAAAAGAGGAGAAAGTGTCAGACCTTACTGAATCTCCTTGTCAGCAACTGACAGTGCCTTAGTGTGTGTGTTTGCTGGCTGACCTACTTACAGGTGTTTTCAAATTGGCCTCCACAGACGTTTCCCTTGGTGATATCAAAGACAGTAGGAGTTTCTGCACCTAGAAGGAGAAAAGTAGTTTATGGGACATGCCAAAAATCCACAGGAGAGAAAGTTTCATTAGTTCTGCTGTTCACAGAAGTAAAGTTTGCGTATTTAGTTCCTTTTTTTCTTTTTAAATAATATCTGATCTGTTCTATTTCTTTGTTTGTATTCTGGTTAATTTATTTAAGATTAAAAGTTATTGGAAAAGTTAAGCAAAGTGGAAGAATTTTTTTCACCAGTTTTCCCCTCTGCATCTTTCAGATAACAGCCCTCTCCCGTGAAGTGCTCATGATAGAGAAACCAAGCCAACAAACTGATGAACAGGGAAGAGGTCTTCTGCAGGGACTGGAGCCATGTATGTAAACAATAGTGAGAGTCACAACACTTCTGAACCTGGGGAGCAGCTCTCAGCAGTGCCAGGACTGTGTCATTGTTCATTTAGTAATTTAAGATGTAGCCATGATGCCCACCACTACAGTTTTTTAATGCACTTGAAAATTATCATTGCATATATTTACATATATTTACCCATGTGCATAAGCATATGGCTTGTTTCCTGAACATGGGCACATTTATTGCCTGGACTCATGTGCTTGACAGCAAATGCATCGAAGACCCACTGCCAGCATCTGTGTATGGATGATTTCCTCCCGGTTATACACCTTGTAATACACTCACGGTCAAGCGGCAGAGGTACCCCCTTAGCTCTGGTACCAATTCTCTTCCATGCAGAGCAGCCTTATGCAGGCCAAGGGACCACACACACGCACATGCGTCTCTGCTTAACCACGTTCCTGGTTTGCTTTCTTTTTTAAGACCTGGGGATTTCCTACCTGTGCACAGACCAGGATGGGAAGAATGTTTTGGGCTCCAGTCCTAACTCCTGGGAGCTAGGACAGAGCAATAGAATATAACTGTAACTTGGTTGGTCCTTTGTATGCACAGTAATGTAGACTTTAATTAAAATATCATGTTCTGTTATTTTGTCTGCAGATGGCTGCCTCGGTAGGTGCCCAAGAGAACAGCAGAAGAAACTAATGAAATGAAGCAGGACTGTGTAGTGAAGGCGTTTGTTGTCTGAAGGACTCTGGCTTTGCTTGCTGGAGAAGTCTGGAAATGAATAATGAATGAGGCAGGATACTGCAGAAAGCCATAAAACAGCCTCAGAGAGGAGGCTCGACGCCTCTGTGGAGCACTAGGTTCTGTATCTTGCTCAGCCACAAGCTCTGTTTCTATTCCTTACACTGAAAAGTTGACCACAAAGTGCATGCTTCTCGTTTTCTGCATGTCTAAGGTAAGGCAGATGGGACTCTCTTTAAAAGAGGAGCTAACTGCAGTGGAAGCTGATGGGAGCTTTGCCTAGATTATGAGCTATAAAAAAAAGCTCAGTACTCTGGAAAATTAGGGTCTCAGCCTTGTTATTTAAAATTTGCAAATGTTTTTGATAGGCCTATACTTAAGTTTCCCCATCTCTTGGTCTTCTGTTTGTAAGGTGAGGAAAGTAATTCCTAGGTATCCTAACCAAACTGTAAGGAATCCTTTAGAATTTGTGGAGTGTAAGGTGCTTCAGTGGAAATAGCTGTGAGGAAAACACCGATTTTGTTTGAGGCAGGATGTGGATGATGTGAAGTAAATAAGGATAAGGGATGCATATTAGATTGTATTAGATAGTAGCAGGGTGAAAATAAATAGAAATATTTAGCCACTCACTGAGGAAGACAGAGGCTTTGTATCAAAATATAGTCTACAACCATGTAATTACAGGATGTATTTTAATATGAAGCTGAAGTAAGGAAGATGTGTGGGTGGCTTTACCTCTGATATTTCTTAGTCACTGAGTTTCTGCTTTACTAGGTGGCTTTTCAGATGTAGTTGTGTATGTAATGGCATGGTAACAATTTCCATTACATAAGCTTAACATGGCATTAAAAGCAAACATCTTACTTTAAAATAGACACCTCTCACACCTTCCTCTTCCTGACACTCATCACCTCTCTTCCCCCATTTCTCTTGCTGTCACCTCTGTGCCCTCTGGAACAGCGTCTCTGGGCCAACATCGTGGGTTTGCCCCAGGTTTACCTGACACCAGTGACCTGGCGCTTGAGGTCCCCCTGTTCCCTGCCTTTGGACCGGCACAGCTCCCCGAGCAGGCTGCAGCCTAGGTGACAACTGGGAGTTCCACAGCTGATGCTCTGGTTGCCAGCACTGCGCTCTCCCCAGCTTTCAAAGCCTCTGTGGTACCCAGGGATTTCACTGGAGAGTGTTTGCTGGGCATGAAATCTATTGAGTCAGCACGGAGTGATGGGATTGATTTTTTTTCTTTCTTCTTTTTTTAAATCCCACTTGAATTTTTTTTTTTTTTTTAATTTTATTTTGTGTACTTTTCTCTGTGTGCATTGACTTTGTCCAGCTGTGGTTTGTCAGGAGGGTATGTGATTTCTTTTCCTTTCTCTTGCAGGGAATCAGGGGTGATGAGAAGACAACACTGGCCACCCTCATGCCCCAAACTGTACTTTTTGAGGCGGCGGAGTTGTGTGCATCTGCAGGAGGAAGTGATGCTGAATACAGGAAACCTGAAGCCAGGATATACTTTAAAACATGGCAGTTATAATGCAGGATCGTAAGAAATGTTTGCACTTTAAAATGTTTTATCTTATGTTTAAAGAATAGTGTTTCTGGCAGGGAAAGAATATATAAGGGCACTAAATGGCTTTCTTTGCAGGCAATTAAACAATGAAGCCAATCTGAGGCATTTAAATAATTGTAACAGATGTTTATTGCCTGGTACATTTTACTGCTTCGTATTATTCCCTTTACATACAGGAGAGAACACATGGCAAACTATTCCATAAAAGAAATTCTTTACTGCCTTGTGAGCAATGTGGCTGCTTCTCTGACTTCTTAATTGAATCACCTTGGGAACAAGTCAGTAATAAATAGTATTTGGAGAGCAGACAAGTGACTAACTGCCTGAAGGAGCAGCAGCGACTGGTGTGCAAAATCTTGGGGCTGGCAGTAAATAACTTTGAGCAAACAAATAGCAGTGGGATTGCTTCAAGAGTGATGCTTGCCTCATTCTCATTATGGATTTTGGTGCCTCGTGAGCTTGTGTGTTTCTGGAGACTCTCCTGAAATCCACTGTGTGTGCTCCATTGAGAGAGGAAAGATAACCCTGGTACTTAGGTAGGCTTTGGACAGGACCTCTGTAATCCCAGTTTACCATAGATTTGCTGTGTAGCCTTATTTCTCGAACCTCATCTCAGTGAGACGGGATAACGGTACTCTCCAGTGTGCTCAAGGTGTGGCATACAGCATAAGGGTGGATGTTCTCTGTCAGCCAAAGGTGCAAGGAGTCTCATCTTCTGCGATGAGCTCTGGCAACAGTCTCTTGTGGATGACTAGGCAACAGTGAAGGGCAAGCATATGTGCTATTTCCTCCCAAATACTCTCCAATCATTTTTTTTAATGTAGGGTCAGATGTGTTTTCTGTGTCTTTAACAATGTATTTATTATGACCATGTATTTAATTATGTGTATTTAATAATGAATATTTTTTTAATCCATTCTCCCTTGAATTCATGCAGACATCTAGTGTTCAGAGCAAACTGTGTAAGGCTCTAGGACAGTAAACATCCTAGAGGAATCCATGAGCTCTTCATCACCTAGTTAAAACCAAAAAGTCTGCTTTCTCTAAACAAACCAAAAGACCCTAATAACAACCCCCACCTTCAACATCTCCATACAAAACCCTATAAACTTTTAAATTCTTGCCTAGTATCCCTCCAGTTGTTTTGGAAGTTGACTAAAATTTGAAGATTTTTCAGTAAGCATTTCTCATCAACTTTTTAGCTCAGTTCAGCCAAAGCTGCTTTCTGAATTTTATCTGGCAAAACCTTAGAATTTTTCAAGAGTCTAAAGCTGGCTATATTTTTTTCCAGGAAAAAAAGTTTCAACATTTTTAGCTTACGTAGCACTTGGAGACCAAGTTTTGATGATGTCAATGACAAGAGAAAACAAAACATTTTCTCGCCCCACTCTAGTTACGTGGTGCCAAGGCATGCCCACAGGTACACTTATACTCTAATCGCTGCAGCTGTTACTCTGAACTCAAGATTTCTTTTTGCTCATTACTCTTTCTCTCCTTGCACGACAGCTTTCTAAAACTCAAGCTGCTAGTGAAGTGCTTCAAGGCCAGGCTGGACGGGACTTTGAGCCGCCTGGTCTAGCGGAAGGTGTCCCTGCTCATGGCAGGCGGATTGGAACTAGATGGTCTTTAAGGTCCCTTCCAACCCAAACCATCCTACGGTCGTATGATTTGATTTGTCACTTTGATTCTAACATCTTTTTAGACCTTGCTGGTTTTTGCATTGTCTGCAGCTCCACAGTACATGGAAATTTACTATTTATGTTGCCTTTGTGCTGGTTTCAGACAGGGATGAGCTCTCTCCTACAGAGAACTGGCCAGCCCACTGGATTTTGTTTCATTCCATGGTACATCAAGTTCAGTGGTCAGATGGCAAGGTGCGAAAGGGCCCGGAAGGGTTGGGGGTTTAAAGTTGTTTTGGGGGCTAGCAGATATCTTTGCTGTTAGCTCCCTTTGTTCACTTCTGGAGGGTTTTTAGCAGAGAAGGAGCTTCTTTTCTAAGGCTGATTTAGGGTTGGAATTTTCTGTCTCCTTGCTCTTGGGCTTTTGAGCTCGGGGTTTTTTCCCTTCACTTGGATTTTGTTTGCTGTTTTGGAACCTGGCTGTGTCGGTCCACAGGTGGTGAAATACTGTATCATATGTTCTGGGGTTTTTTTCTGTTTTAATTACTTATTAGCAGTATCATTGTTAGTATTACTATAAGTTTCATTTATATAATTAAATAGTTCTTATCTCAACTTTTTACAAGCTTCCCTTGGGTGGTTTTTTTTTCCCCTCCAACCCTTTTCGACTGGGAGAGGGGAGGGATGATAAAGCAACTGGTGGTATTTAATTGCCAGATAAGGCTAAACCATGACACCTTTCATGTATGTAACATGCTGTGTCTTTGTTCTCTTCCTTACCCTAGAACCACTTTTTTTTTAATTCAAGCTGCCGGTCTGCATTTCTGTAATTGGTGAGTTGTTTATAACCGTGGGGTCTCCAGTGACAGACCAAGTCCCTTGCACTATCACCCCGTGCCTGCGCTCCCCTACACACCTTTCTGTGTTTCAACCTCCCATGGCCTCTGTCCTCTACGGTGCACTATTACGATAGAGTTGTAAGTATCCCCTTTTTTATAGAAAACCTGCTTGTTACTGTGATCTATGTGAAATTAGTCTGGTATCATACAAAGATAAAGAAAAACAAAGTAAATTCACCATCACCACCTCTCATCAGAAAAATCGCCATGACAGCCAAACTAAGCTTGGATGATATTTCTGAATTGCTCTCGCCTGGTGGTACCTGCCCTTTCCCAGTGCAGCATTTCATCTGCAGGTAAATTGCTATTACACGTGTGACTTTCACAGGGGTCTGCAGTAAAAACACATCTGGGTGGAAGGTGGATGGGGCAAGGAGGAGGGGGAGCAGCAGAGAATCGGTCATCTCCAGCAGCTGGATGCGGATCAGTGCCTCTGCTTCTCCATGTAATCAGGAGCTTTTACGAAAAGCCCTGTCAGTTCGTCAGAAACCCTCTAGCAGATTTTGATCTGCTGCTTGTCCTGGCAATGTAAGAGTGTAGCAGATGATAGTTGAATTGTGAGTGCTTAAAATTTCTCTCCTCTCTCCTGATTATTCAAAGAAGCATCCACTGGAAAGGCTGCATTGCTTCCCCGACATCTGAGGAAATACCATATACTTTTCTTAAAGCTAAAGAAATACTGGTGTGATTTCTTAGCTCTGGTTTGTGGTCACGCCTGGGCTTCCTTAAGGAACAGAAACCACCCCACACAAATTGGGATGACAGAAACAGGCCTGAATGACAATGGACAGCATGTGACTGCATAATTTAGAGAAGTTACTTGTATTTAAGGACAAGGACAAACTGAAAGGCCTCCCATCAGAGGTTGCCTATACCTGCCCATGTCAGCTCTGAAAGGGGCTCCCTGAATTGGAGGCTCATGCCAAGAAAGAGCCTTACCTGCCTCCGTACCTCTGGAGCATCCCCACAGGCAGCATGACACCATAGAGGGAATCGAGTGATGTGTGCAGGTATCGTCTCTGCTGAAATCAGGGCAAACTTTTTTTTTTTTTTTCAGTGGTGGGACCTGGAGTCTTGCTCAGAGTCACTAGGCCAGCCCTAGTCTCCCCTTGGCTGACAAAGCTCAGCAGGGACATTCTGGGGACCAGAGGGTGAAAGAGTCATCTTGGCCCTTAGCTTTCTTGTCTCCAATTTACCCCTATCTTGCTAAAACCAGCTTTCTGACATTTCTTTTCTAAGTGAGACTCTTGGCAACAACCTTTTTGTATGTTAGAAAGCAATAATCAATTCAGTCTGCCTTCTCGTTGAAGCAGAACAAATCCATGGCTGTGTTCCCAGCTGTAAACAAAGGTAAACAGATGTGGGACTGTGGTCATCTCCTTCCCAGCAGGAGGGATTATCAGAAAAACTCCATAAATAATGAAAATGTAAATGGGGCATAAAATTCATTTTTAGATGAAACTGGAAGCCTCACATACCACTTTTCCAGTTTAGGTGGAGAGCAATCCCTGTCTCACCTTATAAAATTAGAGTGATTTTCTTCTCAGTGAATATTTTAAAACTTTGAACTCTCCACAAATTGCCTCTCACATTTGATTGTTTGTTTTCCTCTTGCTGTGTTTGCTGGCTACTTAAAATGATGGGGTTTTCTTTCCTAAACATTCCCTTTTTCCCCTACCTTTTCTTTTTTTTTTTTTTTTTTTTTAACATGAACTCACCCTTATTTGGACCTCTTCTTACTCTGCCAGATCTCTCAGCTGCACACTATCACCTTTTCCAGGTTTGATCCCAACATTTTGGGCATCAATTCATGTGCTTGGTTATGTGTTTTCACAAGCAGTATCAGAGTGGCAGTCAAGAGAGAAGATGAAAATAATAATTTGATGCAAATAAGCTGCATTCTTGTCTCATCACTGGGCATAGAAAATGGTATGTATTACTATTCCCTATATACATGGCCATCATTGTCATTTGCAGATCATTTTAAAGACTGAGTCTCTTCTTAGGAAACACGGCAAAGCAAACAACCCACCCTCCTGCTCCAGTCCAGACACAAAATGAGTCGTGGTGAATTTTGTATTAAAATAATATCTGCCTTGTCATCAAGGAGTGGCTGGGCAGGAGTGGCATTGGGTGCAGCTGGCTGGGAGGAGACAGAGGCTCCAGAGCCTCTCTGGAAACTGTGGGTCCCCTCCAGAGATTAGATGTTCTGGGAGCTGCATTTCCCTCATATGCACAAATACTCTGCCTCTAATTTGGACTGGGGTGGTTGCCTGAGCACCTATTCCTGTGCCTTAGCTGAAAATCGTGTCAATTTGGGGAAGCTCCTGCCACATGTCAACATAGCAGTGGATTTTCC
>NW_010270410.1:57966-75245 GCF_000690775.1 Eurypyga helias
CCCCAAACATGGGATCAGGGAGCTATTGGTGACTGAATGCAGATCCCATGCTGGCCTTCAGAAGGAATCTCTGCTGGAAGCCAAGGGCTGGGCAATGTGCTTTAAAAAGCAAGCCCCATGGAAAGCATTTAGGCTGCATTTAATGATGCCATAGCATGGGGTCCTAGCTTTTTCAGGAGGGAGAAAGCGTAAGTGCACAGCAAGGCTTGGTAAAAGATTCTGGAGCCGAGGCTGCTGTTGAATTTGTTGCAACTTGTTGGGTTTTGGCATTTACTGGGTGGCGGTGAAAAAGCAACCAGAAGATAGCCCCATCACCTGGCTCCTTTACAGTGAGGCTGCCTCTTTCACGTGGGATGATGTGGGCTTTGCCTGCCTGGGAGAGCCGCTTGCAGCAGGAAGATGCCCAAGCATGTGGCTGCACTTTGCCATGGAGCCAGCAGCCAGCACGAGAATTCACGGAGACAATTCCCGACCTCCTGGAGGCTCATCCTTCTTGTCAGAAGGCACAGATCTGCGCTTGCACGCTGCTTCACTTTGTCTCCATCACTCTGCCCGAGAGCACTCCCCGTCTCCACGGCAGTTAGAGCATATCATAATCTGCAAGGTGAAGAGCATTAGTGCCACGTTTCTATTAGAGCATTATGGATTATAGCAATCCTATCCCTGGGGAAACTGTTCAAAATTTCTTCTGTTTCAAGCTGGAGAGTAGAAAGTAGGAAGTTGTGACTATTTCTGTGGAATGCAAGTTGAAGAAAAAATGGTTTGGAAATATTCATGAGTTCTGATCATCTTAGTTAATTTTTTTCCCCTTTTTTGGTCATGTCAAAATATTAAATAGAATAATGTTTTATAAAATGGGTATGTACAATTTTAAAATATGACAGCAGGCAGAATGTAGCCCAATCATCTGATGAAGTCCAAATGATGTATTTAAATACCATTTAAATAAAATGAGGTAGTTGGAAGCTCCCCCCCAAGCACCACCCAAGATTCCTCTCTCTCAAACTTATCTGATGTTAACGTGTTCCTGTGGAAATATCTTCATTTTCACACACACACACAAAATTTCCATTATTTTGTTGAGAAATCCTGTCTGGTTTGCTCAAGCATCTGTAGTATACCATATTATATATTGCATCTTTACCAATGCGGGTGAGGATGCTGCATCTGCAGGAGACATTCCATCTCCTGAGTGAGTAGTGAGCCTTTTACTTCAGCGTGCGATGAGGAGAAAGTAAAATGAGTAAAAACTCATAAAATAAGGTTTGATCCAATCCAGGATAGCAATGTTTTGTTGTACTCCTATTGAACTGAAAACTGTTGATTATACACTGGGAGAAAAGGCTTGCTCTGCTCAAATCATTTATTTCCATTCTGAGCATCCCTTGGCAAAAGCAAGGCAACTGCAGCAAATACTGGGTTTAAGCACATCTTGCGGGTTGTTGTGGATTATGGTTGCCTCTCAGCCCGTGTAACTGAGCATGAAATCACCTCATCGGGTTTGTGGAGCACTTGGAGAACCCAATTTAACCTCTTCTTTCATGGGAGGTCATTTGCACCCTCATGTCCCTGGAGACTCCTCTAGCAAGCACCATGAATCGGGCAGCATCCCGGGATGGAGAAATGCCATCTCTCCTGTTAATGGTTTCCAGTATCTATAAAGCAGTTTTATGTTTATTGGAACGAAGTCTGGAACATAAGGGTTTCTCCTCTGAGCTGAGTGCCCTCACCAGATGACAACTGATCTGGCTCATTGAATGTTTTAGTCTTTGTGGAAATTATATCAATTCCAGCAGGAGAAAAAGCGGAAAATTTACCCCTGAGTGCCCAGAACTGTGCTGGTAATGTTGCTCTCCTGAAAAGCTGCTAATCCTGTTTAAGGTCTGGCAGACCTGAAATCAGGTTTGGTGTCATCCAGGCCCCTTCATTTTCACTTTATAGTGCTCCTGAGGACCAGTACAGGAGAGGGCAAGGGGGTCCCCAGCTGCCTTAAGCGAGAAGCAGGAGGTTTAAAATGCAGTTGTAATACTAGCAAATCTTTGATCTACCTGCAGTCCATAGTGATATCTCTATCTCTTGGAAACAGACCAGTGCAACTCTCACCATGGTCTACTGGTCCTGGACTCTTTCCTTCTTTATTTTTCATTGGCTAATGCCTGGATAAGCCAATCTCTGCAGCCACTTTAAGTGACACAATGAAGAGGATGATAGAAGATTTGGTGCCAGGGAGAAAAACAGGGAGATGCTGATTTAAGGTCCCAGCCTGTCTCATTGCAGGTCACAGGAGAGAAAGTGGAGAGGAGAGCTGCTGCTCGGGGATGCAGAGTCTCGGTACTGGTACCAGAGGAGAGCTGCTCACTGAAACGGAACTTATGGCTAATGACCGGTGTAAAGGGCTGAAGTTATCAGTCAGCATGCTTGGTACACACTGATAAAATTCCAGGGAGCTGACTTGCCTTGTCCTGTTCTTTTTCTTCATTTTGTGTCTTGTGAGCTCTAGGGGGAGAGGGACAAATGATTTGTTTGTATTAATACAAGCTTATTATAGCACTGTGGATTTACATGCTGCTTTGCAAACTCAGCTGCGTTCTGTACCCCAAAGAGTTTATGCTTCTAAGTCTTTCATAGAAAATCTATTGAACAAACTCAATTAATTACTTGCAGGGGAACAGTGGTGAGATGAGAATCATCTAACCCTGACCTTAGAAGTGAATCTGTGCCTGCATGAGGTGAATTTGAAGCATTATGCTGACTTATTTGCTTGAGTGCCTGGATAAAAAGACAGCTTTTTTTGTTTGCTTGCTTTCTTTTGTCATAATTTGTGTTTGGTGCCAGAAACATGCAAAACAGTGCTGTTTCCTGGAGCCGACCCCTGCTGTGTCTGACCAATAGGTTATTAATTTCTTTTAAACACATAGAAATGCCATTTTTGTGTGTGTCTGTATCCTTGTTTTTAGTACCTCATTGGAGAGAAACATCTGCTGCTTGCTCAATTTCCCTCTTAGACCTGTACCTCCTCCTTGTCCTGATCCAGACTAAGAGCAACCTGAGGAATAGGGACATTTCCAATGCCTTCATGTTCCTAGCCACTGGATGTACTCTGCTTGTGGCTTCTGGAGGTGGAGGGAAAGCCAGGGAGGTGAGATGGTCCTTGTCTTTCCCCCCCAGCAATCCTGGCCGTGCATCCCTCAGGATGCGGAGGCTGTCGGACGAGAAGCGTGGTGGGCAGGAGTGCATCCAGTCCCTCGCCCTCATCCCCTGTCCTCCCACACACTGCTCTGCTCTGTGGCCACTCCTGCCAGCTGCAAGGATCATCCTCCTTCTTCCCTGCTAACCAGAGGTGCTGGAGGTAGGTAAGTTTGGCTAAGAACCATGACAAACCATTTCAGGGACCAAGCAGGGAGGAGGGGACCTAGGAGTTGTACTCATGTGAGATTGAATTTTGCCATCCTCAAGGACCCAGAAAAACAAAGACCTGGACTGACTGAGCTTAAAGCAGTGATTTTTCAGCTTTCATCAGACTTCTGCCCTAGGCTACCTCCTGCTTCGATTATGCCAAGGAAAGGGTCTGAATGTACTTTTTAGAGACTTTTATTGAATGCTAAGGTCCTCAGCAACACTGAGACAGCAAGGTTTCAGGGTCTGACTGCAGAGCAGTCATGCTGTAATGAACCTGGACTTGGCTTCCCTGCCTCTAAAGGTCTTTCCCTTAAATAATAGGAAGAGATTTGTGTCCAGTTAAGGGAAAGGCATATTAGCTTGGGGCCATCTTTGTAAGAAGCTACTCCCAAATTTGAGTCACGTTTGGATCCAGAGGCTACCTTAGTAGCTGAAGCCCACCTGTAGCATTAATGGAAGTGTTTCATTTAAAACAGCATGGAGCTGGCTGGCAATGCTCATGAGAAACATCTCATGCTGTTAGCAGGCCCTAGTCCTGCTGGGAAGGGGGTAAATGAATTCTGCTGGCTCTGGGAGGCAGGGAGCTTATTATTTTCCTGGAGTAGGGAAGCAACAGGGGAGGTAAGGTGGCAGCTAGAGAGAGAAAAGCCTTGTATATGGACTCCTAGCTGCTCTTGACTTAGTGGTGTGGATGCAGGGATGGAGGGGTCAGGGTAGGTGCTGAATGGGGCTAGGCACACGCAGGCAAGCAGAGCCTCCACCATCCATGGGCAGGGATTGAGTTGCCTGTCCAGAGTTGATGCTGGAAAGACGGCTCGAGTCCAACGTGTGCTCAGTTAGCACAATCGTCCAGGAGTCGTGAGCTCTGTGGGACCCCTGGGCTGGGCTTGTGCCTGCTCACCTGATGCGCTGTGTTACCAGGCTTGCCTAGTCCTGATGCTGATGTGAACTTGATGTGATGCCATAAGCAGCGGCAGCAAAAGCTCAGTTCTTGTCATCTTTTTCTGGTGTAGCCTTTGACTTGAGTTTGAGCCAAAAGTATTGCACAGATCTGGACTTTTTTTTTTTTAATCTCCAAAATATTTTATATCACTGTGATTTATATAAATTGGGAGGTACAGCTTCCTGCCATTTATTCTTTTCTGTCTTAATGGCTCTTAGAGCTGCGTTACAGCCAAAAAGAAAGAAGAGGAGAGGCAGGTGTTAATTTAGGGGAAAAGGAGGTCACCAGAAAACCTGACTGTAGAACTACCAGGTGCCTTTTCTCTGTCCAGGGAGTTTCTGCAACCAAGAGTGGTTAAAGCAGGTTTGCCCATAGCTACTTCTTGTTTGCTTATGAAAAGCAGGGGCTGACTCCTGAGTTGTGTGGCAGGAGCTCCAAAATGCTGAGCGTTTCCCCAGGGTGGGTTGATTCACCAAGTCTGTGCTACTCAGTGAATTTTCCCTCATGAGCTCAGCAAGTGTCAGCCTCAAACCCTGCAGGAGTCGGTCTGAATGCTGCCCCATGTTCCTGGGGTGCTCATGGCCAAATAGCCTCTGAGTGCTGGTGGCCAAATTTACTCGTACGTTTGGGTCTGTCACACACCTCATTCATAAACTCTTTGAGCGTGATTCCATCAACATGTGACAGCAAAGAGGTAACATGCCTCCGAAATGCCTCGAAAGGCTCCCCACAGTCTAATGCTGGACTTTGTCTCTCTCGTTGGCAAAGAGGTTATCCTTACTGTGCAGTCAAAAATTGATCCAGAGGGAAGCATTTACCCCTCTTTGACTGTTCAGTATTTGGTCCCTAGACAATATGATTGATATACAGTGTGCAGTATATTTTATTAGGTGAAAAAGTACCCACTGAGGCATAGTATCATTTCCAAGGGTGACCTTGTGACAGCGGGCGGCTGCGGTGCACATAAAAATGATAAAAGCCTGGCTAAAATCCCCGGCTGCGTAGGTTGAAGAGATGGCTCAGAAACTGTTGATAGATAGGTTAGATTAACATACACCTAGGCTCAGAAGTTGACTTTTTCCCCCTCCCCCCCCCCCCCCAAAGCCAAATCAGGTAAAGAAATGAATGGAGATTAGTGCACAGAAAATCAAGGGAAAGGCAAATGCAATGGGAGAGAGGAGAAAGGTGTGGGGTTTTTTTTAAGAGAAATCACTCTTCATGAGGAAATATGGCCAGACCGCCGAGGTGTTAGTGTGTTGGTTTGTGCTGCAGAAGGAAACGGGAGTGTAGACTGTACTAAATTGCACATGGGTTTCTCTATCACTGTTAAGTTCTCTCTCCCTGTCTTTACTTCACTTGGTTATTTGTGGTGTGTGTTTGTAGTGAGTTTTCTGGCAGTGTAGATAAATTATCGCATTGATTTTTCTTTCTCACTTTTTGTGGGGGGCAATGGGGAAGATTTCTGTGTATTATATAGAGAGTAGAGTGGCTGTTAACAACCTGCTGGTTTTAGTGTCCTACTGTACAGGAGAGATGCCTGAACCAGAACTTGGAAACCAAACCCCTTCAACTGCAGGGGAGCTGAGGGTCTGCGTCTGAATTTGCCATTCAGGACCAATTCTAATCTCCAATACAGGAATAAAATGTTGAATACTGGCTCCCCAGTCTAGTGTAGGGTGTCTCTGCCCATGGTAGGGGGGTTGGAACTAGATGATCTGATTCTCTGATCTTTAAGGTCCCTTCCAACCCAGACCATTCCATGATATTGTTTTTTGAGCTCTCGTTGCAGTGGGAGTATAGATGTAATACTTTCTGTTCAGCACCGTTCAGCTTCTCATGACCTGCTCTGGAAA
This sequence comes from Eurypyga helias, assembly GCF_000690775.1. Classification (NCBI taxonomy): domain Eukaryota; kingdom Metazoa; phylum Chordata; class Aves; order Eurypygiformes; family Eurypygidae; genus Eurypyga; species Eurypyga helias. The sequence goes on from NW_010270410.1 coordinate 64,162, forward strand.
GACAGAGATATTAAAGGTGATCAGCTGAGAAAAGGGCTTGAAGCAATCAAGAGGAGAGAGAAGAGATTAATATTTCTGCCCAGAAGCTGGAGATGAAAAAGGATACTTGTGCCCATGACAAACATTACCTTGAGTCACTGATAAATGGGTTTGCTGACCAGGGTGTGTCATTTCTCACCCAGGAAGTGTGGCTCAGATGGGAAACTGGTGACCGGGAGTTTGTTACCTGGATGTCCCTGAATTATTTTTCAAGGCAGTGGGATCTGGTAGGAGGTTGGGAAACACACAAACTTAACCCTAAGTTCTCCAGCCTGTTAAAATGTCCTTTAGAGGGTGAAGAAAGTAAGTAGTGGAAGAGAAGTGGTCCCCAGAGGAAGTGGTTATTTATTACTAGCATTTGCCAACCTTTCACATCTAGCCATTCTCCCTGAGTTTGTTGTTGGCAATAATGTGACTCCTGTGTGATCTCGGTGGCCTTTTCACATCCTAGCACTCTCTGAGGAGCAAAAGTGCTGCCCATAGCCAAACTGTTGTTCCAAAAAATAGTATGAGTGTGTTGCCAGTTATGCTGCGCTGTTTGTCAGATCTCCCTGCGGCTGTGCCATGTTGGTTCATCGTGGTTTTGGTGGCTTCAGTTTGCATTGCTCTCCTGCATTTCTTGTTTTCGCTTCTCCCCTCTGGGGTGTTGGATACCCACACATACCATCTTATAACTTGGGGTCATACACGCCAATGTTTAAGGTCAGCCTTAATAGTGCCTTACCAGCCAGCAGGTTGTTCCAGCCACCCTGCGCAATGTGGCACGTGTGGGACCTACAGCTGAGGCCAGCTCTGTTCCTGACAGCTCAGGGGAGCTGCTGGCTCCAAGGCAGGTGTGTCTTGGAAGTCAGGTTGGGATTTCGGGGGTCAGGGAAGGGAGAGGTCTGGGGATGGCCTGACAGTCAATCCCAGCTGTCCAGTTTAGGCAGAGTAATGTCAGGATCCTATGAATATTTACCTCCAACTATTTATAGGCCCATGTATTAGATGTTCTTTATGGCTATTGTACTAGAATAGAGGATATTCTCAAGGAAAAATGTTCCTCATGAGTAAGTAAAATAAAACAAATAAATTAAATTGCTCCTCACCATAAAATAGCAAAGGTACACTTAACTTTCCTGCTAGGATGACATCATTTCTGTGGAGATGCTATCTAAATATCTTGAGAGCATAAAGTGCTTTGATATGAAAATAACAGGAATATAAGATATTTTGAGTGCAATGCAATAGTGACCATGAAGGTTGAAAAGAAACATGTACATTTTGGCTTTTGATTTTTACCTCAGTTTTGGAATTGTCTGGATTATATACAGCCACCTCAAAACTGATGCAGAGTAATTAACATTTCTACATACATATACCAAGGAGGTTAAGGACAATAAGAATTCAGATACTGAAATGAAAGCCATCCCTTAAGGAAACATATGTTCATTACTTGGTACAATTGGTAATACTGTAGAAAAAAAATAACTGTTAAATGAATATTCATTATGGTTAAGGAAAGGTGCTTTGTCATACGCTTGGAAGTCACAGTGATACTGAAATTCTGTTTTGAAAGCAGGTAATGAAAATGCTAGAGAACCACTGCTATCACTGAACATCTTAAAATTTACATGACCAAATAATTCACACCTGGGAGTTCAGAAAAGATTTAGCCAAGACGAGCATACACTGGTTGCAACAAACTGCGAAGGACACATCAGTGAAGGGTGTGTACATACGTGAACTTAAAAGGCATTGGAATTGCATAACTTCATGCCTTTTTTTTTTTATAAGATACTTTGAAACCACAGATAACTAAAGGCTGATTTACATAGCATTAAATTTGATCCAAAAAAATGAGAGACATCATAAGAAGAGAAATAGGAAGACAAGTGATGCCTTTCAGTATTGCTTTGTGGAAAAGATGTCTCATGGAATTTAGACAGCTTTTTGACGAGATTACAAATTTGGTTCATGATGGTAAACGTTCACATGATGTATTTCTCTAAGGTGCCAGACTTGAAGCCATGGAAGATTCTAATTAAAGGTTAGCAGTGGGTAAACTAAATGTAGCACACATTAAATGGATTAAAACTGGCTCACCGATAAACCTCAAATAGTAATTGCAAACAAGGAATTGCAAAAGAACCATATCCCACAAGGGTGCCCCAGGGATCTCTTCTTGGATCAATTCCTTTTGTCTTCCACCAGCCTTTTGGATAAATGTGTAAAATCATTGCTAATAAGGTTTGTGGATGACATAAAGGTAAAAAATAATGACAGTTTAGTTGTATAGTCTGAACTGAATTACTTGATAAGGCTGTATTTTTCTGAGTGAAATCCTTTTTGAGCAGTCAGATTCAAGGTTGTGGTGCATCCAAAAGTGGAGAATTTAGGTCACGCTTACAGGATTAGGGGCTGCTTCCTGATGGATAGCAACTGTGAAGGAGACACATTGGTAGATAACCCACCAGCCCCTGTTGGGATCTTCTTGCTGAAAGCTGCCTTTGAATATGTACTGAGAAAATTAAGAGCCCTAGTCCCTGTTTCTAGTGCCACATGTGGGACCAGTGAGACAGTCTGTGGAAGTCTGTAAACAGCAATGTTTCTGGAAAAATCTGAGGAAGCAGGAGGCATTTACAAAGAAAAGAAAGTAAAGGATTGGTTTAAAACTTGAATTATACCCACTTACTGTTTTTCTTCGTTCATATTTTTGCTCTACACTTAATATAACTCTTGGGCAGAGGAGAGGGATGGAAATTAATCTTGGGTTTAACATTGCTAGCTGCTTTATTGTTCAGCAGTGGATAAATGCAATCCCTATCTCTAATTCTAAGTAAGCCTGTACATGCAATTATTCTTTTTATCTCCAGATTCTATCTGTAATACCTACTTTCCTCCTCTTTTTAAGACTGTGCCCAGATGTTGCTAGCTGCTACAGACTAGCTGGAAGTCCAAACCCTCATGACTAACTGGCAGGAGTTTCAATGCCTATCACAACCTGCTGAGGAGGTTTGCTTCACAAAGTCTCTGCTGGTTCATAAGGACTAGAGACAGGACAGAAAGAGAAAGGATGCAACAACCAGCTGAGTAGTGGAGACCTCTATGGATGTAGTTATCTTCTGATCGTTGTGACTGTGCAGTGGAAACTACGCAATTATTGTCGCTTTGGTGCTTTTGTTATGTATTGCCTGAACCCGGAGTAGTTTAGGAATACATCAAGAAAAATCAGAGCTACAGCTAGACTTGAGTATCCTCGTAACCCAGGGATGACTTGTGATGCTGTCTCAAAAGGGAGAGGTCTGATATAGAACCAATGTAACCAGTATAACTGGTGATATTGAACCCCAGATAAGTTTGATCTAAAGCACAGAGCAAGAGGAGGAATAGCAACTACAGTGACCTAAGGGCGTGGGGGAAGTGACACAAATGGGACAGGGTCTGTATGTCCCTTAGGAAGAAGATGAATAAATGGGTACTTATTAAAAATGTAATATAATACAGAATGGCTCAGATGTAAGACAGAGTGGCACTTCTGTTTTCCCTGTTTGGTGAAGAATGATAAGACAAAGGAGAGGGAATTCAGTACCGAAAAAATAAAATACTTTCTTTCTCTGCCTGCTTATAATTAAATTGTGCAGAAGATTACCACAGGTTGATACTGAAATACTTTATTAAGCCTGCGAGTTTTAATTATAGTATGCTAATTACTGTAGCTTGTGCTGTATTCTCTTGATATCCTTATGTCTGCCTGTGAAGGGTACCCAGACTGGTCGTATCAACCATTGTTGAAAACATTGTAGGGTCGGACAGATCTCTTAAGCATCCCACTTCAGGGCTTGAACTTAATCGCCAGCTACCAGAGATCCATTGGGGACAGAACATGGCTTGGAAGAAAGCTGTTGTGGGGTAAGATGCAGCCATGGCTGGAGCCAAGGCATAGGACCATTTCACCTTGGTTTTGGTTTAGTGTTTTTAGTTCTGTACTTGCCTTGCTGGTTTTTTTGCATCTTCATGTGGTGTAAAACAGCACAGTGCTTTTGGTTTCAGCAGCGTGTTACTGATTTACGTCATGCCTTGCCTAGGCGTAAACTCATCAATGTGGTGAATTAGCCCTGCTTCATCAGTCAAGTGCTAGTCCTTTTTCCTGATACCCTGGGAGAGTTTGCAGTTGGAGGATCTCTATCTTTTTCCACCTGAGCTCCAGGAAAAGTTGCTTGTTTCTAGTTTGGGTTTTTTTTCAGCTGAGATTGAATAGGCACCCTGTAAGCAATTGGGTGGAGAATTTTGGTCCTGCTGAGTGAGTCTCACTCTTCAGGTGCTCACTTCCAATCTGCAAGCGCTTGTGATTATCTTCTGGCATGAGAGCTCTCCTTTCTCTGGATGATGTTTGTTTGATTCCTTGTATTGTGCAAATATTCTCACAGGTGGTGGGCATGCTGCAGATAGACCTTTTGATCACCAGCCTCTTGTAATCTTGTTTTCCAGCTTCGTAAATATTACCCCCACATATACAGCTTCTTGTTGCTCCCAGATCTTTGCCGTTATTTCTTCATTTCAAATAGCATCATCTTCCCTGTCTCTCAACGCGCTGCATCACGTTTGCCCAAGAAAAAGAGAGACTTCTCGAAATGATCACTAGATGGCTACACTACCGCGCAGGATTTCACAACTCTGCTTTTCCAAACCTTCAAACCATTTCTCACGGGCCTCTAGTTTGTAATATCTTTGGTCTGAATTGCATTTCAGCCACAAAATGCAATTTCCATATCTTCAATTTTCTTCTCAGCGTGTTGCAATATAATTCCACACCATTCAAATTTATTGTACAAAGAAGTCGCTGGGGCTTAAATGGCATCTAACCCCTGAAGCATCTGGTGTTTCCCACCATTGGAAACAGGATCCTGGACTGCATGCCCCATTGGTTTGATCCAATAGAGCAACCTCCTGTCTTTCTGGAGTGTTTGTAGAAAACCTTTGGAGTCAATTGGGTATGACCCAGTGTGTCTATTGACCTGGTACTGGCTGAGCAGCTCTGACAACTTCCTGACTGGGTACAGGTGTCTGTCTGTGATCCAAACCTTTGCCAGGCACCACTGCTGTTTTACAGGGCTTGAACGGTGGGAGGGGGTTCTGAAGGAAGGGAAAAAAATCTGCCTATTTGCCTATTGTAAGCTAGAGCAGACTTTAGGAACAAGAAGCGGCAAATACCAGAGAAGCATTTGCCTTCCTCACTGCCTTACTTCTGTCTTTCATTCAACTCAAAGACTAATGCGAGTGTTAAACTTTTCAACAGAAATAATTTCTTGCAATAGTTGGCAGGAGGGACCTAAAAAGGCACGCCAGGATTAATTTTTGCCATATATGTTGTGTTCAGATCCATGCAGAATAGAAATGCATTCCTCCTCCGCCGCACGTCCCTGTTTGTGCCCTTATACAAACCCTCCCACGTTTTCGTGAGTAGTTACAATAATGACATTTATGTAATATCACTAGGTGTTTATAGCTGCGTAGTCTGAATGTGAATCTGGATATAAATAATATGATCATAGTCTCCTGCGAGCCAGAGAAATGTTATCTATGTTTTACAGGTGAGGGAATTGAGGTAAATGGGGGGAAGTGAAATAACTGCTCTCACCTGCAGGCCACGGCACCCTGCTTATATTCGTGGGTGGCGCAGGATGCGGGCCGTCAGGCAGCCCTGGGATGCCAGCCTCCAAGCAGAGGACAAGCACCGGGGTGGTGCGGGCAGATGTGCTGGCGTGGGGGAAGGAAAACAAGGGGGGAACGTTTCTCCAAAAGGGAGAGACCAGTGAAGAGATTTGTTTGGAGTGAAAGAAAACACCTGGCTGAGGAATAAGGTGTGTGGTGACACCATCCCAAGTGGAAGGGATGAAGATTTCAAGCGAGTTGTGTGCTGGCCATTCTGTAAACATGATGTGAAAAGCAGGGTTATAGATACGTCCATCTAGGTGTATTTTCCCTGGGAGTCCACAAAGGAGGAAAAGCATCAGAAAAGGGGAACTAGCAGAGCACAGGCTGGGTGCCTCTGCCACATGGCCATTTGGAGCTGGGGAGGGAGGCATGTGCTCCCCCCCCCCCCCCCCCCCCCCGCGCGGTCCCCCCCCCCCCCCCCCCCCCCAGGCTGCCCTGGATGGGTACCACAGCAGTGGTGTCTGCTGGCCAGCAGCCCTGGGAGCACCCGCTCGCTTGCAAGGAACAAAACGAACCTAGGTGGTTTGCCTGTGAATTTCTCATGGGAAATAAGGCTCTCCATTTGGCGAACATTCGGCCTGTTGTAAAAGGGAAACTGAAAAAGCAAAATCCCTCCATTAAGTGCAGATGAGCTCTGAACTGTGGATTCAAAAAGAGAATCCTAGTTGTTCGCTCTGGGCATGGTCGGAACCAGGGATGCATTTTCTTTGGCTCTAAAAGGTATTTCAGCCAGCTCGGTGGTGAGACAGGTTGGAGGAAGAGCTGCAAGCTGGTATGGGCTGATTTGTTCACAAAAGCTTCAGAGAAATATTAAAACCCAGTATGGTTGGTGCAATTGTGACAGATAGACAAATGTGCATGTGAGAATTCCTAGGAAGCATCACGAGTTTGACAGGCAAAGCCAGTAATAATTTCAGATAGTAATCTATAGTGACAACAGTCTGTTTGCAGGGAGCTGCTTTGCCGTCTGTACTATTGAAATTTAGAGGCAAAAGAAGGTATTGATGGGAGCCAATATCTCCAATGTGGCTATCTCAGCAAAACTCCGACTATGATGATTAACATTGCAGAGATCATTTTATTCTGTCAGCACAAAGCCATGACTCAGCAGTGGCTAATGAGAGACACCAATTAATGACGGGGTTGTGGCAGAATGGTACAGATTGCTTTAGGCAGCGACAGGTAATTTGGTAAACAGCTGGCACTTGTTTGAAGGGCAAAGGTTTAAAGGCAAGGTGGTTCCCTCTGCTAACCTGTCAGAGAGATACTGATGCATCGGCAGCAAGGATGGCTGCTTGGCTTTCACCTCTCCAAGTTTCTGCTACAACCCCATATCATCTGTCAGGATGCTCGGTGGTTACTTTGAAATCCTACACGCCATGCAAGAAACGAGAATCCCTAATGACTTTGCGGTCACTGTGTGGCTCTCCCAAGAGGGTGATGGCTATGGAGACTCTCACTTCTTGCACCAAGGAGGTGGCAAACACCAGCAAATCGCTGGGATTGCTAAAACAGTTTATACAGCACTGTCCTCTGCTCCACACCTCCCCAGGAAACTTTTCTTAAGGACTTTTTTCACAAGTGGACCACAAAAGGAGGGGGCATCCATCTATCCAGGAATGCACTCGTCCTTCTAGCTCTAAAATTGACCTTCCCTCCTGGAACCACCAGCTCTGGGGAGGATGACGGACACCTTTGCCCCTGTGATGTGGCAGGTTTTGTCCCAGCTCAGGGGCTGGGCAATGCTCCAGAAACCTCATTAAAAAAAAAAAAAGAAAGTTTGTATTTTCAGTTCCACCCCAGTTCTGCCTGTGGGTTTCTTAACAGCAACAGCCTGGCCTCAAAAACTGCCAGTGCATAACAGCGTTTCACGTGCTACACACTAGACAATTATTGTAAGAAGATTGTTTCATATTAGAAGAGTTACAGCAATGTTGCCTCAGCAGTTGGCTTTCTAGCTGGAACCATCTGCCCTCCTTGTCCCTGTGCTAGAATTCCTTCCAAATCTCACGGGATTAACTTTATTCAGCCTCCATTTTGAGATTAACAAGAAAGTTACTGACAAGATTAAATAAATTTCCTTTTTCTTTTTTTTTAAACTCAGAGATGAAACAGCCAATGAATGAATTCAGGAGTCACAAACATGAGATGCAGGCTTTCCCATGATTGTGCTTAAACCCCACTTGAAAGAGAGACTTTTTGGAACCATAAAATACTTTTATCTGCAGGACCGAAATTGGGTTAACAATTTCCTCAAAGAACAGAAGCAAACTGACTGCTCTGGGTCATGCAGTGTGCTCACATGCCTTTGAAGTAGTCTTTTTTTAAATTAACGTCCCAATGCGCAGTTAAACTTGCCTCTCTTTTTTTTTTTTTTTTCTTTTTTCCTGACACTGAGAGGTCTTTGGAGTCAATAAGGTTATTTTTCATCTCATCGGATAACCAGAGGATGGTGATGGGAGATGGGAAGTGCATGGATCTTCACCAGCACCAGGCAGTGATTTTCAGAGGAACAATCCCAAACGCTCATTCAGACTTCGGTTAAGAGTGAGCTGTTCCTGATTCTGACCACAGTCACTGTCACTGCCGTAGATTTATGTTGTTGTGCTTTCTCTGCTCATTACAATTTTTCAAGAGAAAAACGCATTCATCAGCTCTGACATCAGACAAAAACTAATGAGTTGTGTTACCCAAGCCTATTCAGCAATCAGATCCCTGAGAAAAGTGCCACAGCTCGCTCTGCCCACATGGACCATAATAATGTGTAAAGAAGCACAAGGCCTGCAGTAATTACAAGAAGAAAATAATTACTGAGCCCCAGCCTTCAAGAGGGAGTGTGGTCAAATGACTGTAGCTCTGAACTGGTGGGCAGGACTCATAGATCAGTGCTTGGTCCTGCTAATGGCTGTGGGCAAGGAATTTAGATCCATATTTTGATTTCTCTGCAAATGGCATGTGACAGTTGTGGTTTCTGGAGAGAATGGGTACTGTATACATGTGGGTATGATCTCTCTGGTTATTGGAGATGCACTCTAGGGAATGACAGCAGAGGATAAGCCTCTTGAGTATTGCAAGTAATTCTGGAGGGAATCTAGAACCGACAAATACGAAAAATCAAGTGGGATTCGCAATACTTGGAGAAAATACTTATAAAAGAGATCTATTGTCTGAACCAGAGTAACTTCTTTCAGAGCAAATGGTTTCAGCCCTCGTTCAGAACCTCTTTAAAACTTGCTTTGTTGCTTGTGATGCTCCCACAAGCTGCAAACGTGCTGATGTTACTTAGTGTTTAGGTCCACACTATCTCACTGCTGTATTGCACTCCACCATCTTTTTTTTTTTTTTTTATGTTCACCTGTGGTTTGTCCTCTAATATTTGTATTTCAAATCCTGTGGGTCAAAGCCGGTTTGTGTCATGCCCATATGCAGCACCTAGTGCTGTGAATTGAGGTCATGCAGTACTGTCACATAGTTAATAATTGGTTTTCTGGTCCATGCTCCAGACTGCCTGGACCTATTTGGGCTGCTGATACTCTGATGTGGCATTCCTTTGCTTTTCTCATTTTCACCTGCGCCGCGGTCCAAGTAAGCTGTTAAGTACAACTGAGACAGAGTAGGGATATCACTGTCTTCCTCTGAATACACAGATGCATTCTGACACCTCCTAATCCTCAAGGCCAGGATGTCAATAAAAATTGGAAACACTATGGCATCATCATATCTCACCTTCAGTATAATCCTAACACAGGGTCTGTGGCCTTGGGTATGTGACGGATGGGTTTTTATGACTCTGTTCTGTTGCTTTATAATGGCATATGATGATTGTGCTGTCAATAACTAGCTATACCTCTGCCTGCTTTACAGGTTGTTCTGCTCCCTTAGCTGCTGCTCTACAGCCCTGGGCCCTAAATTTTAAATCTCTACAAGAAATAATGTGCATCTGTGAAATTAAGACTCATATTCCTCTTGTTATTAATCAGCCCTTCCTTGGCAGCTCCTGATTGTGCTCGACACTGTATTAGCATGACTGCAATGCTTGAGATCCATCCCCCCACTTGTCCTTTTCTTTCTCTGATTCCCTTCCTGACTTTTTGGCTAAGAAAGGCCATTCAGTCAGAGGGTGGCAAGTGTGAAGTGGTGGAGTTTAGCAGGGGAAAAAAAAAGAATCAGTGAACAATGTGTTTATTAGACTGTTTCATGTTAAGAGGGAAGGGAGGTGTTTTCAAAGAATGGAGAAGAAAAATTAGAGAGCAGAGTGACTAGATCTGAATTCAGATCAAGCTTAGATAACTTCAGAGAGTTTCTTGGTTTTTGTTGGGTTTTTTTCCCCTATCTCAGGACAGCCATTGAAGAAAAGTCAACAGGTAAAAGAGAAATAGGCCCAAACCTAAATCCTGGTCTTAATTTACTGAAACTCTGGGGAATCCAGATTTTGCTCTGTGTCTGTTCTTTGCATTTTGTGGCCCGGGGGTGGAGCTGGTTTGAATTTTTTCCCCCAGTTTTCTCCAGCAAGAGCAACAAAAGGGAAGACTATGAGTTATGCATATGAGCTGGATCCTACCATCATTTCACCATCTCTGGTGAGATGCTGGGTGCCTTGAGGGCACTAAATAGGTCATGGTGGCCCCAGGCAGCCTTGCTGAGGACATCCCCTGCCCTCTACCCCAGGCCTGGGGACTCCAGCTCGGCTCAGGTCATTGCTGTCCTCTGTCAGACCCTCACTTGTGGGCAGCTTGTCTCCAGCCTGGTCTTGGACCTTTCCTCCTGGATGGACATTGGATCACACTGCTGGAGTGTCCAAGCCCAGCTCAGCATCCAGCTCCCAGACAGACCCCGGCTGGCCCCTGGACCTGGCTCAGCCCTGGCCATGTCGGGGCTGTCACTGAAGCCTGCCACTTGCCTCCAGCTCTGCCTGCCTGGCTCAGAGCCTGGGGGATAACACCCCACGATGGGCGTCACCGCGGCTCAACCCCCCTCCTGGAGCAACCTAGCTGGCACTGCACGCTGGCACAAAAATGAAGATAAGCAGGTATGAGTCAGGCCGTGAACATAAAGCTGTGTGTCTAACTGGAGAGGTTACAGCCTATTTTGACCTTGCATCAGACGTTCTTTGGTATCTCTGGTAGTTAAAAATTATTGTAAAGCCTGTTGTTAGAAATAGTAAAAAATGGAAATGAAAAAAGCTGCAATTTTTTTTATGGAAGTCATTAATTCTTCAAGTTCAAAATGAAAGATAATTTGATGTATCACTGTTTTAGAAGTGTATTTATCACAAGTTTTCAAGTGGTGACTTCAACCACAACTTTTTCCTGATTTCTCCATTCTTCTTGGTTTCATTTCCTTGGGGG
>NW_010270411.1:0-30170 GCF_000690775.1 Eurypyga helias
GAGGGTTGTTTTTTAGGGTTCGGTGTGAAGGAGGGCTTTGTCGCCGAGGGAGCTGTTGGCAAGGGATGTAGGCAGCGATGTGTGGTGAGATTCCTGTGGAGAAATAGGGTAACAGACTGGTTTGGGTGGGAAGGGACCTTAAAGGTCATCCAGTTCCAACCCCCCTGCCATGGGCAGGGACACCTGCCACTAGACCAGGTTGCTCAAAGCCTCATCCAGCCTGGCCTTGAACACTTCCAGGGATGGGGCATCCACAGCTTCTCTGGGCAAATACGATGCACTGCTTCCCAGGAAAGCACTTTTGCTCCCCCAGGTTGTTGTCCAAGTGTTGTGTTGGAGAGTGGGGAAACCTGCATGAGGTGTCCTCTGCTCGTTAGCCGGGTGCTTACTGGGCACATACCCTCTCAGCGTGCTAGTTTTCCCTTTTGGGGTTTCAACTCGTGCTACCTGTTTGCATGTTTTTGACAAATTATGCTGGAGTTTCTGTCGAGGCAGCTGTTCTTAGCTCCTCAAGACAATTTTAGATAAAGATTTCCTTGAAAATAGTCCTCATTTGCAAGTGGTATTGCACCCATCACTGCTTGCAGTACACAACTTTTCTTGTAGGGGAGTCTGGCACTGAAAAGTTAGGAAATGAAAGAATAAAAATGAGCAATTTTAATTCTGTCTGACATGTATATACACTCCGGGGTAGTTTTAATTGGCTAACCACATGCTGTGTTATTAATTAAAAATTGATTATCCTTTTTGAGTCTTTCAGTATTCAGGATGGGTTGTAGCCTTATTTTATACTGTACAGCAAAACCCTGCTAGACTTTGCACAGAAATATTACTTTTCTTATTTATGTTTTCTTTGGTGTTTGTTGTGTAATTTGTGTGCCTGAAGACTGTTGGCATTTATCGTGTTACTCCCTTGGTGTTATTGGTATGAAGTATCATCTCATTTACTGGTGGGAAGAAAAAATATACTTATGAAGGTCCTGTGTACATCCAAGGCAGGCCTGACTCTGAACCAGGAACCCCTGACTCCTGGTACCTGTGTTCATTCTTCCTAGCCATGTTTCCTTGTTCACAGAAATACTGTGTGCTGTTCCCCTTTTCTTCACGTGCATTTGCAACGCTCGGCAACACCTAAGACGTGCAGCCAGATGTCAGAGGTTTGACATGATTGCAGCAGGGAGCTCAGGTTTATCTTTGTGACTCTTCTGTTAGTCAGGACAATATTTAATCCTCATTTTTATGAAAGAGGAGTCAAGAAAGAGAGATCTGAAGGCCTGACACTGCAAAGGTCGCTCAATACTTTGGTTTGCGGTTCTGATTCATTATTTTAAATGACTATTTCAGATGTGAAGAGAGGTTTTTTCAGAGTACCTAAGATTTTGTATCATTTTATAACATCAAAGTAACCATATTCAAAATTAATTGTTAAATGAAGGATTCTAATGACAATAGCATTGCAAGCCATCTCTACCTACTATTCTCATACAGGTGAGAACACGAGAAGAAAGGCACAGGGACTTTCCCAGCTGTTGTGTTGTAGGTAAAATACTGAAACTCAGGACTGCTTTGCGTTCCACCCAAGGCTGGTTGTAAACTGTGTATAGTTATTTTACTACTATCTAGCCTTTGATAGGTAGGATTTTCTATCTCGATTTGACTTGCAGTATTGCAAGCTTACTTAAAGAAAAAAGTAGCGTGCCTGAGCAAAAGCAAGCACATGTTTAGTAACACTTCTAAATACATATGTACCGAGTTAGGCAAACAGATATTTCTAGATGTGAAGAGTCATTTAGTTGTATTCTGATAATCAGACATTTGCTTAGTGATCATTTTATATAAATGACAATAATCAGTTGTGCATGACCTGTGGACATCCAGTTTAAAGTTTAGCTTTTGGTGAATAAACGCATCAAATCCTGAGTATGCAGGTGAAACTGCTAGAGTAATTGCTGAGCAAATACTTAAGAGCACCAAAGAAGGATGGCCAGTTTCCCAGGTGCTTGCAGCCAGTTCCATGCGTTGGCAGGGAAAGAAGTGTAGGCTTAGCCGGCAGTGAATATGCTGGCCTTCTACTCTGTCATTTGTCATTTTTTTTCCATGGATAACTCTGCACAAGTCTTATCCATCTGGGACCTCCATGCATAGTTGTATGCAGTTTTACCTCTTTTGCAGTTTTACCACAGCACATAAGCTTTCTTTCCACAGTGCAAAGTGGTCAGTTTTTTCCTAATGGGACACTAGTTCTGAGGTATTGAAGTTGCTTTGGATCGATTGCCCAAGGCCTAGTCTAGCTCAAATTTGAAAACTGCCTGGGATGGTTGGTCAGAGAGAAAGGCTTGTTACTTGTCAGTACTTTATAGGAAACTCTAGGCTAGATGAACTTCTTTATGCAAATTCTATTAAACATGCTGTAGTTAGTAGAGAGAAAACATCTGTAATGCATGATCCTTGATGACATCTGTCTTCACTTGAGACAGGAGACACTGACAGGATAACTCATTAATGGCTATGTCATGATTGAGTTATCACTGCTCACCACACTCATGCACGTAAGTATCATCACTGAGATCGTCTGTTGTGTGCTCTTTATTTACAGTGTACATTTCTGTGCTTCCAGCTGTTTCTGGGACAGTGTTTACATGACAGAAGTTCTGTGAAGGAATCTAGGAAGTGAATAGACACAAATAATACCTGATTTTTGTTTTTCTCAAGAATTTTGAATTTTTAGTAGCCTTAAAAAATTTTTAAACTCCTTCACTTTCAGGGAAAAAATAGATCTCAGACCATGATTTGATTTAAAATATAAGGTGTTTAGTGGTGGAGTTTCAAAGCAAATTCAACAGTAACATGATAATATGAATAATTAACATTACTAATAATAATGTAATAATGTATACTAATTGAGTATCAAAGAAGCCAGTACTGGAAAAGCTGCTGTCATCTGTTTACAGTCTTATTATTCTGAAAGGAAGTTCCTATTTTTTATTATTGAGGAAACATTTTGATATTTTGCAGTGAGGAAAAAAATAGTATTTTAAAGCTGAAATCTTGTCTCCTTGAAATGTAGACATGGAAATCTTCACCAGGCATAAAGAAGTTATCCTGATGTGTACTTCAGATGCAACATTTTCAGGCGAGTCTGTTGGCTAGAATATTTGAAAAAAATATTATGTGAAGAAAAAGAAAAAAGGGATCCATGAAGCTTTGAAACTCCAGTACCTTATAATTAACACAGAGCTATCATTTGTCTTCAGAAGTGTTGGGTTGCTGATTCAAAAGTTGATCCTAACCAGATGTTTTCCTTATGCTAATCCTCTCTGGTCTCCCTCCTGTTGCACATGTGGTTACCAAAGTTTCCATACAAGCAATTGACCACTAACGTTTGAGAAATTATATCACTAATGCCAAAATAAATGTGAAAAAGCAGCCACCTCAGTTTCTGTAAAGAAGAACATTTATGTCCAATGACTTGAGAACCACAGTGTCACTATGTTCTGGTCTGTATGACTCTTGAAGCAGGTCTTTGAGCATTTGGTTAGTTTATATACTCCTTTATTTGTGTGTAAGTAATAAAGAATCCTTATTAGAGGAGTTAAAACATAAGTGCTGCAATGCAAACAGCAGGAGTAGCCTGTCATATAATTATATCCTCCTGGGAAGTCCAGTCATTTCTGGCTATCATTAAAAAAAGGTTGCCCTGACCTTTTGTATAAATTAAAATTAACCTATTACAACATGATCTGTGATTAAACAGGTTTTATTAATTGTGAACAAAACTCAGAATGGTATTTTAAATATCTAGGCATTTTGAAACTGCTATGAAGATAAGAGACTCAGGAATATCAAGGTCTAAATTTTAAACGGCATCTACTTCATGTGATAATGCTGATTATTATTATTTAGTGTTCTTTGGCTCCCTGCATAAAAGAAAGCAATGCTTTGCATTAATTAGGCCACTGAATATAATTTGCTATCACAGGCCTGAGAGTTAAAGCAAACTGGTTTTAAGCAGTCCCATCACTACTTTGGTTTTGAATGTTTCTGTGAGTCTTTGTATACAATTAAATAAGTTAAGGCTTAAAAGATAATTCAAGCAGAAGTATAGCTTAGTTTCAAAAGCATCCTTTTGCTCTCAGATCACATGCTTAACAGCTGTGACTTGAAACTTTATACAGGTATTTATAAATAGCTGCAGTTTGTGGCTATGATTCACTGCTTCTTGTAAGCTTAGGGTTCATGTGCAGTCATTTTTATTAAATGACCGCTTGCCAAATAATGACTTTCTTATTGCCAGATGTTAAATACTATTAAAACCAAATTTACAACAGTAAGTAAATTCATTTTAGCAGTATCTTGTAATCGCTTCTATGATAAATGAAAACTCACAAGAGATCTATAGGAAGTAGGGTTACTGCCTGAGTATAGCCTACTTGGAATAGCAGCATTCAGTGATACTCAGTTACTACTGTCATCAGAGAACAGTGTTTTATTAGTATACTGTCTGAGCGTTGATTCAGAGCATTGAAACAAAGTAGACAGTAATATATACTGCAATTAGAAAAGGAAAGCAAACTTCATCCTTCCTTCCTTTTTGATTGTGAAGGTAGTATCAGTGTACGTCAAAAATATAAGTAAATGACAGATGTTATTAAAAAAGATGCCAAGATTTTTCAAAAGCATGTAGTGCTACGTAGTTCCCATTGTTTTGAGGAGATGAGCTTTTGTGGAAATTTGGGACAGATTTTCTGAAATCTCCATGTCTCTCTAAGAGCCTGTGTGTTTACTTTCCTTGAAATACTTGGTATTTCTGTTCAAAATGGTTAGGAATTGCTGTTATGTTACTCAGTCTTTTTTGAAGTTAGGCCTCGGATAGGTAATGAGGGTATTGAAAATATGAAGGTCCTGCTGCCTGTTTATAAAATCAACTTGAACATGGTTGTTAGAGGTCTGGAAAACTGTTGTTAATGTTCAGGCACATGTAGGAGACACATTCGTTTCTTTTGTCAGATCAGAGCAAAAATTGTTGTGAATACACTTAATTACAGGTCCCACAATGTTTTAAGCAAATAAAATGTAATTCTGGCGGTGGCAGAAAGAGTCAAGTATTCAGGCTGCTGCAATAGTGTGGGAAAAAAGCAAAGTGTAAGTCTTCACACAGCAATTCTCTGCTGTGCAGATAGACCCGGAACTAAATCTAGAGAAATAATATGATAGTCTTAGCAAGAAGAATTCCTTTGGCTGGGATGCTGCATGGAAGGATTTTGTTCTTTTTAATATTTGTGGTTGTTCATTGAAGCTTATGTTACCTTGGTGTTGAAGGACTCGCTTTAAGACTATGGTAATATCAAGAAAAAAAAAAAAAGATGAAAGATAGTAAGATGTCCTGAATTTAACTTAAATTAGCTTGCCCAAGTATAGAAAACTAGGAATGATACCCAATGTATGAGTGTCCTAATGATACAAACCCAAGACCCTTATCTCTCTAAGTAAAATATTACAATGCAGGCATCGTCATAGTACTGAAGGTAAAATCGGTATGTTTTTTAAAAAAAAAATCAAAACCTATTCAACTTTTTTACAATCTTTTTGAGCATCTGTGAGGAATTTGGACGCAGTGGTGGTTTCCAGTGTGCAGTGCAGGGCTTAGCCTTCCTGTGCAGAGAAGCTCTTAGAAGATGCTGAGGTGAGAAAGGAGAAGGTTTTACAAGCATATCGACCACCTTGCCAATTGTCAGTGTAGTGGCATGTTCCACAGAACAGATCTGAAGAGCAGTGGGCTTTTCTTGGAAATGCTATCTCTAGCATATCCAACTACCTTGGTATACTACTGCATGGTTTTATTCCTACAGCTGAGGTCTATGTTTATGTCAAATACAGATTCATACTACTCTATTTCATTGTTATTATTGACAAATATAACACTAAACGCCTGAAAAAAACCCTAAGTAAAAGAAAATGGGTGAAAAAAATGGTAACACATCATTGGTGATCTGTTTGGCATTTAGTTATTTCCTTTACATGGGGTAGTTGTGATGTGCATGTGTAAAAGTGTGTATGTATGTACCTAAGGATATTCTTTAGAAATGGGGAATTTCTAACTGCTGTTGTTTCTGTTTAAAAACTAGGCAGTACCTGTGTCAAGTTCCATATTTTTCCCTCTGTACCTACTGATAAACTTCAAGTGAGTTACTGAATCTCGCAGGTTTTAATAGCTGAGCAAAAGAACTGCAAACGTCTTTCCCTGTTCCATTAGAATGGCTTAGTAGATGTCTTTATTTCTAAGAAATGTGCACACATTTCTTGTTCTCTTCTTTGCCCTTGTGAAACATGCTCTAGCAGTTTCCTGATTTTGCACGTGAGTTTGGGGCAAAGAATTTGGCAGGGTGAGGAGGCTGCATTCTTATAAGGTACTCTGTCTCAAATTCTCTGTTTAAAACCACAAGGAAAACGCCCATCTCATCAGCCAAGTGGTTTTTATGGCTGGCTCTGGTTTTTCTGCAGAAGTGTATTGCAGCTTTTGTCCAGCTCACGTTCTTTAATTTCCTTTCTATGGAAACCAAGATCAGATGTGTAAAGGAAGAAAGGTGTTCATGGATGCCCAAGTTTTGTCCTGACACCAAGTTAAGGTGCAACTATTAAAAAAAAAAGTTAAGGTGCATTAAAGTGTTTGTGTGAGAATACTCATACAGTTCAGTTCATGCCTTAACGTACTTGGCCTTCCAAGTTTCTCAGTGTTGGGGATGTGCATGTGTTCTGTCTCTTGAACAAAGCAAGCTATTTTCCTGTCAAAAGGTAATAATGTAATGAAGTAATTATATTTTCACTCAGTATTTATCATTATACTTTCTTCAAAATACAAAACATTTTTTTAGTTTTTCTCTATGACACAGGGGAAATGTTAACTCATGAAGTACAAATAATTCGTTTGTTTACTGTAGTTAATAAAAAATGTTTTGGGTTTTTTTAATATCATACGAGAGGTACGATTGAAATAGTAAAGATTATTTATTGTCTAATGGAAAATATGAAAAATTCTAGAAGCTTTTGAAAAAATAGAAGAATGTATGGAATGGCATGTATGAATTAAACTTTTAAGAAATTTAATAATATATATGTTTTCATATAGTGCACCCTTCTATTATTCATGGTTTTCATTTATTCATGAAACACAGTTTAAATAGGTGAGAGGAAAAAATATAATATGGCTGGAATGAGTTGAACATGGGGAATTTAGAGCCATTTGAGGAGTGAAAATAAAAGCCCCCGTGTTAAGTAAGTAATGCTAGTGTCTTCTGTAAAAATGAAGGGCTAAATGCAGTACGGGCTTCAAAGCAGTTTCATGCTGATGTGATAGAGTGGACACTGCATGAAAACAAGCAGTACTTTTATCAGAAGCCACAAGTATGGTGTTCCTCTGATTTATTAAGATTTATGTGTTTGAAGACTTGGGTACTTGTTATTTGTTAAACCATAACATGCATGACTAACAGAAATAACTTTTTTAATTGACAAAACCATACAAACAGCAACATACAGTTACATTCTGGCTTTGATTAGCCTCCCTTTTAAAAATATGAAATACAGTGGGAAACTGTTGGATATGTAGTAGTCAGTATAAAATCCTTCATCCTGTAGTGATTGCTCTAAGGTTTTGTTACTAAGATTCTTTTGCAGTGGTTGCAATAGCATTCACATAATGCATTTATGACAGATAAACGTGCAATGCTAGCCAGGACTGTGTGCTTGTGCATATGTATAAAAACTCCTAAGGAGGTGGCCAGTGTAGTTAACAGTATACAGGTGGACTGTGTCTACCTAGAACAACTTCTTCCCATTATGAACTCAGCTTAGCTGAGCATTTAAGGAGAAGCTGGCTCAATCAGAACTAACAAACCAACCAACCAGTCAAACCAACCCAAACCCAAAAAAAAAACAACCCACCATTTGAAAAATTACTATTTGGTCATCATTTCTCAAATGCCTTTTGTTTGCTCAAGGGAACTGAAATAAAAAATCAATGTGTTTTAGGACTCTCAACTTGTTTACTTCGAATCAAGTTGATTAGGCTTTTAAACCAGATAGCCCACACAACATCTTTATGCATGTCTTAATGATTTTATTTATGTCTAGAAAGTAATTTCTAGCAGCTTAATCTTAATTAAGATAATTTACATTTCAATTTTTTCTGAATCTTTTAATTAGTATTTTTAAAATGGAGGGCTACATTACAAAAAAATCTAATAAAGATTGGATAAAATAATAGAGAGAGTCTTGCTTGGAAAGTGGAGAATCCAATTAATATGCAGCAAACTCAATACACCTTCCCCCCTCCCTCCGGATGTCTGTTACTAGAGCATTTCAGTGAATCTCCAATTGCTGTAGACTTCCTTCTCTGTAAAAATGTAAGCCAATTCCCCAGCTAGTGTGTGCCAGAATAGCTCTATTTAATCAATGAAGCCTTCTGGCTGCGCACTATCAGAAAATTCTGTCAGTGTTTTTAATCAAAACTTTTTAAGGGTTTCATGCTTGCATTCTGCTATTGTAACAGCATAATCTTATCATCAGAACTTCCACATGTGTTTCTCTCCATCATCACTTCTGTTCCCTGTTCAGGATTAACCATTTTAGAGGAGACCAAATCTATTTTGGCCTTGAATGTGTGAAACAGTGTCTGTGATTAATGAATTGGAGAAAAGATATTTTCTGTGAAAGTTAAGGGCAGATTCTACATTTATCAGTTTGGAAACAGAAGTATTTTCTGCTTACAGGGTACATTCAGGACAGTTTCATTTTAATTTTCTTGTAGCACTCTTCCCAAGCTATTGTCAGTTAGTTTTGTACAAGAGTCTAATAAATTCTATAAACTTCAGTGTTGTGATACAGGCTGTAAGTTTGCCCATGAAACAGAGCTGGTTTTAAAGTGGCAATCCATATTCCTGGATTTTAGCTTGTAAGCAGATAGTGTACACCGTAAATTTTGTATTCCCACATGCTGTTAAGCCCATACTGTTCATTGTGGATGACATATATAATGATCCTTATTATTCATTTTGTACACAACCTCTTCTTTAAAACATGCCTTAAATAACATCATAAAAAGGCAGAACTATCCTTTGAAGCTGTGACAACTCATTTATTGGATTTAAAGTTTTGGAGACTTCTGTGAAAGGCTAGTCCTTTTTGTCAGAAATAAAGGGTTGAACATTAAACATACTTAAATATTATAAAAGCCAGTTATACTCTTTTATTTCACCAAAATCACATCAGAGATGAGCAATATAAAATTTAAATTGCCAAAGCGTACACACTCTCCCCAAAGCAGTCTATTTCTCTTAGTACACTGAAAAGAGCAAAGTTTTCAGACTCATTGAGGGTGGTGGTGGGAGGCTTGCCTGAAACAATACACTACTGTATAAATGATAGTTAAGAATCTAAGACTTCATTGAAGCAGCAGGAGTCTTTAGAAGAGTGTTTCCAAACTTAAATTCCTCTCTTTATAGTTCTGTGTTTCTTACTAGATGATCAGATTAATGAAAAGTTTCACAAGAGGTTTAAGCAACCATCATTTTCTTGAAAATTACTCTCCGACATGTTGCTTTCTTTCTGGTTGTTTACATTCTTAGTATATTGTTGAAGTCTTGTTCACTGCATTTTAGTGTCATAATAAGCATTTAATTTAATAAGTGTGTTGTTTTGTTGTAGTCCTAATTAGCCAATCCAGGTACCTGTAAGTACCTTAGATACTACAGGGCCATGGGGTATCACAGTCTGTACCAGCTATGAATTCAGTGAAAGTGGCTGTGTTCAGAAGCGTCATTTGAGGAACCTGCTTTGGTACAAGCATGCGAGAGTGGGAGCTCAGATGCATGCTCTCATTACTGTGGTTCAGCATTGAGTGGCCATGACCAAGTCAGTGAGCACTGTCAGGACTTGATTTTCCAGGTGCTGTATGACTGCTTCCACACTGGTAAATAAATATTGCTCCCTACAGTAGGGGATTTGTAGATGCCAGCTGCTAAGGACCTGAGAGCTGAACACATCATGTTGAAGGGAACTTATTTTGAACTTGCTGTAGTCTGCTCCTATGGCATTAGCAGGTGGTACACGTTAGGTATGATTCTGAAGTACATTTTCTGCTTTACTTTCACTTGAAAGGTATGCAGTTTATGGGCTCTAGGGCCACTCAGTGAGGTGAAGCAAAGCCTGGTACTTAAGTGAGGATAGATATTAATTTTAAATGTATACTCATGATCTTAACTGAACATTAACGTTGACTCACTCTATGCCATAGCTGTTGCTGCAAGTGGCAGTCTTCCCCTCCTATTAAATTCAGAGGCTTGTATTTGTCCCATGCCTCATTTTCCCTTTTGCCAACAGAAGTGTTTGGACAACTGCAATGCAAAGCAGGCTGGAGAGTTGATTGAAGTGGCGAATAAAACAGTAAGTTGCCAGGATGAGTATAAGCAACTGTATAGTAGAGATGTGTAGGGCTGCTCCCTCTCATAGCAGTGAGATTTTTTTCTTTTTTGGTTTTAAGATGTTTGTAAGTTATAGCAGTAGTCTGCACTGAGTGAAAGATGGAGTGTGAGTGGTACAAACTTCAGAGGAGGAAATATAAGACAGCACGTAGTGTTTCATATCTATACCAAACGCGCAATCGGTCATTGCTGAGCAGCTGGCATGCAGTAGCATGTTAAAATGTGGTATCTTGAGGAGTCTTAGATTAGACACTAATAAAATGTATGTACAGAGAAGACAGTGATAGACCTATGGCAGCATCAGCCAGTTTTCTTTTAAGCTTTTTCTTTTTCTGGATAGTCAAGAGGAAAGTAAAAGTTTGGTTATATATATTTGGTCAAACAATGAGGGGCTTGATCATGTGAAAAGCAGGATGCTTCATGATCCCTTCGTCTGGTCCTCCTCAAGCTTCTGAGTCTTACTATATTTGGCCTACACAGGTTCTCTGAGTGTAGTAGTCTTACTATATTTGACCTACACAGGTGCTCTGACTGTAGTGAGGTAAGTTTAATTTGGTCTTGGATATGGTTCAAGAAGGGTATGTTTTCACTTTCTTTTTGTACCTTTTTAACTAGAGATGGAAGATAATGTGCTTGAAAAGATAAAGTACCAGTGAGATACTTTTCTTCCAGTTTATATAATTATGTAGCCATAGTTTTCCTGTTTCTATACAACAGTGACAGTATACAGCAGTGACAGTAAAGTATGGTAGGTATGTATGTATGGTATGGTAAATGTGTTTGCAAGAACCTGAACATAGAGAACTTGAAGTTGGTTCATTTCCAAACTTACACTGAGAAGTTGCTTGCTGGAAAAAAGTCTTTTGAATCTCATGTAAACTTTAACAGTATTTGGGCATTGTGGTTGATTTCTCAATCCTATGGGTGAATTGTGCGAAAGCAGGCTTGCATTCCTGTGACTAACTCAATTTCTTTCTGTCTGATGGGCAGAAATAGAAGTAGTTTGTTATGTAGCTGGTGTCTAGAATCTTTGTCTTAAGGCAGCAGAGAGGAAGCTGAGGTGGGTTTGACACAGAGAAGTGAGCTTTCTACCAAGGCTGTTTCTGAATGTTTTATTTAGCTTGGTTTCTAACTCACTGTTAGTTCTGTCATTGCTCATTTTATGAAGCTACACATATTTATGCAAAGTTTTTCTACTTCATTTACTTCCTTCTGTGTACGTCATTAGCATGAATGCTGTTAAAAAGGTCAACACAAAAATATAAAGTGTTTGCCCAACACCAATTAGAGATTTGTCTTGGGTGGTGGTGATGTTGTTTGGGGTTTTTTTTGGTGACTGTCACATATTTGTCAGAAAGGGACAGAAATGAGCTGAAACCAGAGGATGCTCTTCTACAGCCTCATAGCTTAGATGTTATACATCAAATAGAAGCTACTTCTCACACTTTCTTTAATTCCTGTCTGAACACTTAAGTAACTGAGATGCATAAAAATGGATTTAAAACCAATCTGCAAAAGCAGGAGAAGATCAAGCCCATTTGATTTATGGGGTGTCAGGAGCTCTCCTTGAATACTCTGCTGACTTGTGGCAAAGGAAACATATTGTTAGAAACATAAAGAAGTATGGGTGAGGTGCTGGAACAGTTTGTCCAGAGAAGTTGTGGATGCCTCATCATTGGAAGTGTTCCATGTCAGGTTGGACAGGGACTTTGAGCAACCTGATGTAGTGAAAGATGCCCCTGCCCATGGCTAGATGATCTTTAAAGGTCCCTTCCAACTCAAACAGTTCTGTGATTCTATGACTGCTCTCAGAGAATTTTGCCAGACAGATTTCTTGTGTCATGGTAATCTGTAACTTGGGAACAGTTGGGTTCTCATCTATGGTTAATTCAGTGTATTTGACCACATTACAAATGCAGGGAATGCAGAAATCTTTGTGAGCAGAAATTGCAATAAGTAATGCTATTTATTGAAAAACATTGTCATATAATGGTGTTTGTCTGATGATCAGCATCTGTCAAGTCCCTGGTGTACAAATTACACTACTTACTGTGTAAGATACCTTCCTTGTGTTTGATACAGCAGTGCTACTGTGTGACCTCCAGGAATCACAGTAAATGTACAGGATTTCATGAGACTGTTTCCCCTAGCACTAATTAATATCTGCAGAACATGTTTTCCATTTTCTGTTTCTTATTTGAAAGGAATTAGAGATAAGAATTTGTGAGAAACCAAAGTAACAATGGAATCAAAGGTAGCAGAGAAAAAAGCAACAGAAGTCAGAAGAAAAAAGCAAAGAGCTTGAGTGTAAATGAGCAGAGTTTTAAATGTGATCATAAATCCAAAAATCCCTGGGTAAGTCAGGTTGGGCACATCTAGAGAGATCGTGATAAGGAAAACAGTGGCAATAAGGAAAACAGTGGCAATTAAGGGGGGTGGGGGGGAAGGATACTTTGGTATAGCCTAACAGTGAAGTTTTGAAATTGTTAATTATAGTGATAATGTAAGGGAAAGCTTCAGTTGGTAGTTGTTGCTTCCAGTAGCAATAACGTCAGTTAATACAAACTTGATACAGCTTGTTCAGGTTCCTTAAAGACTTGCTCCACAGCAGTCTAGAAAAAAATAGTGTATTACTTCAGCTCTTTTTACTGTCATTATGGTGTATTTTTCTCTTCATGATTTGTTTGTGTCTAAAGCATTTCTGAACTACCTGATTATGTTCTGCTAAAACTTACCAAAGGTGCTATTTGCTGTCATGGAAGTGAATGTAATGACACAAAATTTTGCCTCATTGCAATGACGATAAAGGAGGAGGTGTAACTTGAAATAGGGAACAGAGTTCTGACCTCTATATCCCATGTTTGTGCTTAGTCTTGTTGATTTAGAATTGAGAGCACCTGTCCATCAGTAGGTATTCAGCTGTGCATGGACAAGGCCTCCACAGATGAAGATACTATGATAAACTTTACACTTGCATATGCATCCACAGGACAGATCAGAGAGAGAGGCCTAAACCAAGGAGTAAGGCCATGTCACTCTTCAGGAGAAACAGCTTTTGGGGCATAATGTTAGCTTTAATCATAGAATCATAGAATGGTTAGGGTTGGAAGGGACCTTAAAGATCATCCAGTTCCAAACCCCTGCCGTGGGCAGAGACACCTTGCACTAGACCAGGTTGCTCAAAGCCTCATCCAGCCTGGCCTTGAACACTAATGTTAGCTTTGTCAGGTTTGATAGTCAGGACCTTTCTAGTCTACCTGGGTCAGGTCCATACTGTGGCAAGGTACCCCAGGAACTTACTTGGCTCTGTGTTCCCATTGCCACTGTAGGGAAGGTCAATGGAATCTCTTTGAGAGAAAGCCCACAAGATCAAGCCTAAACTCATCCCATTTGTAGGAAAGTTGTTCCTCACTGTAGAACCTCATTTTGCCCACTCCGGACCTCATTAAACTTAGTGAGAAGAATGATGGAGACATGAGGCTTGATTTTATACAGACAGAGCAAGTATTTGTTTTCACACACAACTTAGCAATTAGCAACAGAAGGTACATAAACAATGAAAATGTTCTTATTACATGCTATTTAAATAGGCATTTGAGAATAGAAGTGCAGCCACTCTGCTGGCTGATGCAGTGATGGCAGAAATATCCCAGGCTTTAGGATAATTGCTTTAATTGAAACAGGTGTGCCACAGCTCTGCAGCAATTTAGCTACTTTGTGATCTCACTCTAAAGTTTACAAGGAGGCTTTTATAATTTTCATTTCCATTAGTGGAACGTCTCTGAGAAGCAACATGACTTACTTGAAAACATTTTCCATTATCTGCAAGTAGTTCTGAAGTGCTTTCTGCTGTCCTTCCCACATTGAATCCATTTTGGCTTGCTTCAGGGCATTTGCCTTGCAGAATTCCAGCAACGAAGAGCTACAGATGCATTTTGAGATGTATTTACTGGATGTGTGTCAGGTGCGCTGACTGGGAAAATCAATGCCTTCAGAATGGGTGAGGGGCAGTTCATTATGCTAAGGCCACTGATTGGTGCTCAATTAAATGGTCTCATTCTGGTTCCAAACGTTAAATTGCAGGGGTTGTTTGAAGTGCTAGTAAAACTTTTTCCATAGTTTCTTATTATATCATTGTAAGTTACCAGGGCAAGCAATATGAAGAGGTGAATGGCTTAATCTTTGTGAAAAGATCACAAAAGGGACAAGAGACTAAAAGTTTTGTTGCTGGAGACTCAACTAGTGTGTATGCTTGTCATTCTCATGCCACTTACAGCCCAAATGGAAATTAATCTTCTTGAGATTAGAATAAAGGTTTTGCAAGTCTCCGAGCAAAGATGGGAGTCTGTGTCCCTTGCAGTTCCTTAGGCTTCTCATGCATCATTGTTTGTAATTGCACCATGACCCTTGACTACCCATAGTTTTATTCTACAGAATGAAAGGAATGTGAAGGAAAGGGAAAGCAGAGGAGTTGCCTCGGGGGAAACCTTAGCAGCTTTTAAAACCACGTGCCTAAGACTCTCTAGATGAAGAATGCACGTTTCTGTGGAATGGGAACTCATGGAAGAATGTTATGCATTCACGTTGGGTGACATTTGATATGGACAGTGAAACTCGAATCTTAAGATATGTCAAAGTCTAATCAGATGAGTGTGGTCAACTTCTAATGTCTTGAATTTCCCTACTGTGGCTCTCCCTGCCTGGGAAAGACTACTTCTTTTTCGTAAGTTTTTAGCATGGGAGGATACTAATGTTAATCCTGGAGAGTGTAGTCTGCTGTTCACAAAAAAACCTTAAAGATGCAATTGATGTCATTCCTTATTGCTTATGTTGCCCCAGTTTTTCATCAATATATTACAAGAAAATTAACAAGAACTTCGATTCTGTGCTTTTCCATCTCTCTTTTTTGAGATACTCAGCAACTGTACTTAACAGACTTATGCTGATGAACAGTAGATCATTACGTACTGACAGAGTTCATACACTTCTCAAATGTTTTTCCTTTTAAGACTGCCGTTTAAAATAAAACAACCTCCCCTTCCCCAAGTGAGGATATCTGTGACAGGAAGAAATAAAAGGGTTGAATTTTCCTCTTTCTCTAGCAGTTGATTCTCTCTTTTCTCAAGATAGTGTTTGAGAACATTTTGAAAGGGAGTTTTCTTCACACAGATATCAAAAGCTAATGCGATTGAGTCAAGAATTGAAACAGACTTGGATTATTTTTTCATTGGAGTTGACCATGGCAAGCTTGTGTGGTGGTAGGAATTACTGAGCAGCTGAGTGAATAACAGGGAATGACATTGTGGTCCGGTACCCTAACTGGAGAAGACTGTGGATGACCCTGAGAAATATGGTAATCCATCTTTTGCTTAAAACATGGGTAAACAAATGTTGGTGTTCAAGTGTCACTTTTGTTTACCAGAGCATCCTAAGGCAGTGGGACTGTAGACCCAATTTTTAGACCCTAGCCTAATTGAAATCAGCCTTATTTAAGTCAAAGTATGTTAATGTTGATTTGCTAGAAAGAACTGCAGTAAAATGCAGATATCTGTAAGTAAAGTAAATCGTCTACACACATTAAGCCTTTAAAAAGCAGGGAATACATTGGCATCTGTGCCAAGGAATTGTTTTTCTAATTCTGTCAGTGCTGTTATCAAAGATGAGTGTTATCAAGTGCTTCTTGCTCACTTCTAAACATACAGAAACTATTTTTACAAGCTTGCAATATTCATAAACTGGAGGTACCTATATAAAAGTAGCCACCAGCCCCCAATCTTTGATTTGTTTCCTTTGCCTTCCTGATGTGTTTAGTGCATTACAGAGTTCTTAAGATTTGCTTTCACTTTCTAATATACTTGCCTTTCCCTCCCCCAAAAGATGTTCTTTTGCCTTATGCATGCAAGCTCTTGACTTCTGCTCGTTCACACTAATCTGCAAAGATGGTCTTGTCTCGTTTGGTTCTCATAAGATTCAGCAGGTCTTTTCAAGGAAGGCTTCAGGTATGCTTTTTTGGTCAACCACAGACCAGTAACTAGAGAATAGTTTCATTTGTCAGAAGAACCCTTTCAGATTATGGATGACTGCATAAATTCTCTTACTGTTTCTCATTGCTGAACTAATTAAACATTTTATTTCTATCTTTCAGTCAGTTTCCAAGTAGGAGTAGTTGAAGCATGGCTTAATTTTGTCAGGATATGATAGTTTCTATTATGTTAACTTTCAAGGGAACAAAATTAATCTCAAATTATATTATATTCCAAGTGCAGTATATTCAAAGAAATATTCAGTGAAAGATAAATGAAAATAATGAAAGGGGAAAAAACTGTAGTTGAAAAGTTAAGCGTTGTTATAGTGTATGCAATACTGGGCAGTGTTGCCTTCAAGCTAGACTTCAGCTTTTGTTATTGACACAGTTTTGAAGGCATACTTTTGGGTGGGCTTTAATTTTCAAGTAAGAGACATTCAAGCATCTGCATCTTAAGGGAGACATTATAGCAGCCTTCCAGTAGGAGACCTTATTGCAGCCTTTCAGTACCTGAAGGGGCCTACAAGGAAGCTGGAGGGGGGGACTTCTAACAAGGGCAGGTAGTGACAGGACAAGGGGTAATGGGTTTAAATTGAAAGCAGGGAGGTTTAGATTGGGTATCAGGAAGAAATTCTTCCCGGAGAGGGTGGTGAGGCACTGGAACTGGTTGCCCAGAGATGTTGTGGATGCCTCCTCCCTGGAAGTGTCCAAGGCCAGACTGGATGCGGCTTTGAGCAACCTGGTCTAGTGGAAGGTGTCCCTGCCCATGGCAGGGGGTTTGGAACTAGATGATCTTTAAGGTCCCTTCCAACCCTAACCATTCTATGATTCATTCTATGATTCTATATTTAATGTCAGACAAGCATTTCAAAATAGTGATATTTCACCTTTGTTGGGGAAGTAAGATGTTGGTCTTGTATTCCTGCTTAATATCAAAGTAAATTCTCAATGCAGAAGGCAGATCAATGGCAGGAAAAGAAAAAAAAAAAAGGCGTATAATTCAAAACAAACCCACATTTGGTTTCCCATAGGCAACTTGATAGCACCAGTTGTTTTCTTCAAACCAATATAATTCTCTCCTAAACAGTATGACTCTTCCCTCTGTATATAGTTAGAAAATACAAATTAAATATGGTAGCCATCTTAAATTTAAGTTCTGAGATATATGTTGCAGGGCCTTTCTTTCATCAAGTGTGATGTTAGGTATACTTCACTTGGTTTTTTTATACAAATAAAGCTTTCTCTCTCATATATAAAAATCAGTGTAGTTAAAAAGATATGCAGTCGAGCCTTCAATAAATGTCTTAAAAACCCCTTTCTCATTCACCGTTAGCTAAGATCACAGCTGATGACTTAGGTGCAGATATATCATATGGAAATAGAATTACTTCATCTTCTTTTATAATTTTAATGCAACTTCCTCACTTTTACCTTTAGAATTTCTTGAGTACTCAAGCCTTGTACTCTCCATTCGCACAGGGGTGAACTTTATACATTATGTATCTTTTTATTATGGTTATTATATAATGTCAGCTCTTTAAGAATATTTCTCCTGAAACTTACTTGCTCAGCACACAGGGAGCCCTTCAACTGTGCCTGAATGTTTCGGTCCAGCAGGTCTTTCCGGCTCTGGCATATGGGAATGCCTTTTGGGTGCTTCCAGTCTACACAGGGATGAGGCACAGTTGTGCACCATTCCTCACCAGTGCTTTCCCTCTGAAGAGGAAACTCAAGCTCTTGGCCAAGTGGGTGCCAGCAGATCCTTCTTCTGCACAATCAATACACAAAGACTCTTTGAAGCTATGAAAAAGTGTTCTTATCATTCAATTTAAACACACTTTTTTATCCCTCCCTGCAATTTCACTTAGTTGTGTCCTTACACAAGTCCATCATAATAGAAGGAAATGCAGCTAAGCATGCACTTAAAATGACACCTTTAAATTAAAAGACTGTATGTGAACTTTAGGACATGGTTTAGTGGTGGGCTTGGCAGTGCTGGGTTATGGTTGGACTTGATGATCTTAAAGGTCTTTTCCAGCCTAAAGGTTCTATGATTCTATGAACTTTCTGTGCATATCCAAGGTAATCTGAAGTGAGATCTTATTCTTCCCAAACACTGTATCAAGAAACTTCAACCCTGTATACAATTTTGCATTCCTCAGAAAGTATTTTGGGAAGGCAGGAGAATTCACAATGTTCAGAAAGAATGGTAGAAGTTTTGTAAAGCCTCTCTTGTAGTGGGAAGAGTAATAATCCCAGATTACAAATTGTGACGAAGGCAAGGCTAAGAGTCACTTCATGAGAGTCTGAAGACTTTAGGGGACATATTTCTAAGGGCAGATACTTCTTTAAGCTTGCAGAAATAAATAAAACTATATTCTGTGGCTGGAAGTTGAAACGAAGCAAATTAAAACAAAGTGTAAAGAATGGATTCTGAAACCATCTTCAAGGATTACGCATCCTGTTTAAATTTGTATTTTAAAGGACCTGTAAATAGGGACTGAAAATAGAAGGTGCTTGGTGATTCCATTTCCTGTGATACAAAATGGTCTGGTCAGTCTGAAAGAGCTTCTGGCCTTATACCTCTGTTAATGTAATTTCTTCTTTTGAAACTGTGCAGCAAGCTTTATAGCTTATTGTTTCTACTTTTTTTTTTTGAGAGTGAGTTATAGAAAAACAAATGAGATTCTGAAAACAAATAATATTGCAGCAAGTAAGTTTCTTATCCTGGTGTCATAAAACACATAACTTTGAGTTAAATGAGAAGTACAGTACTATTTATTTTTACAATTAAACCAGCATTTCAGCAGAAGCAGGCATTTTTCAGAATGCTTTTACCATGGAAAATGTAACGATCGCATTTCCAAATCCATTTTGACAAATATTACCTTGTTTTAATGTATTAGGCAGGATCAGTAATCTTGAAATATCATCTCCCACTACCATTACTGAGCATGACCCTAAATTATTTCTTATGATGTAAAACTTCTTGAAAGGATGAATGTTCACAAATGTTTAAAAGATAGCAGCTATTCTCCAAGCAGTTTATAGACGTATAATGAACTCCAGAAACTAAGCTGAAGTGTTGATATTCTAGACGTTTCAGTCAGCCTTCAGGAAGGGAAGTCCAATAATTTAAGCAGTAATCCCAGACTGGAGATCTAGGTCCAGTTTCTTCTCTTATACAGGGACTTATGTGGGATCCTTGACAAGTTTTTTCTTCTCCTTAGCTACATCTGTACTGTGCTTCCAACAGTGCGTCCCACTATCAAGATCCACTGTGTGCCCAAGAAACATTTTAACTCTGTTTATGCCCATTATTTCCATATCCTTTGATAGTGACAAAGAAGTTGTTTAGATAGTCACCTGTAAAGAAGCTCTGCTGCACTGCAGACAAGTGCCGGTCAGGTTGCCTGACCCATCAGGAACCTGGGAGACACAGTGAAGTTCAGTGGAGGTAAAGTGCAGCAGGTATATCTGTTTCTGACTCGTATTGTTGCTCCACAGGGCTGTGATTATGAACTACTCCAGAGGTGTTAAGCTACCCTTGCATTTTAATGTATATTTTATTGGTCAGCAAATAAGTTTTTCATGGTTTCACAGAATGCTTGAGGTTGGAAGGGACATCTGGAGGCTCTCTTGTAAAACCGCCCTGTTCTAGCAGAGCCACTTGGAGCTACTCGAAAGATACCAGGATGGTTCTGACTCTAAGGAGGGAGATTCCACAGGCTCCCTAGGCAGCCTGTGCCAGTGCTCAGAATAAAAAAAGAACTTCCTATTGTTCAGAGGGAGTGTCCTGTGTTCCAGTTTGTGCCTGTTGCCTCTTTTTCATACTGTAACCCTAGTAACACTGTGCAAGAGTATTAGTCTTCTTACTAGCATCGTGGTTTACATCTTGTGAATGAAAAGCTGGACGTGAGCTGGCAGTGTGCGCTGGCAGCCCAGAAAGCCAACCGTATTCTGGGCTGTATCCAGAGAAGCGTGGCCAGCAGGTCGAGGGAGGGGATTCTTCTCCACTAGTGTTCTCCTGTGAGACCCCACCTAGAGTACTGCATCCAGCTCTGGGGCACTCAGCATCAGAAGAATATTGACAGATTGGAGCAAGTCCAGAGGAGGCCACAGAGATGCTCAGAGGGCTGGAGCACCTCTGCTATGGGGACAGGCTGAGAGAGTTGGGCTTGTTCAGCCTGGAGAAGTCTCCAGGGAGACCTTATTGCAGCTTTCCAGTATCTTGAGGGACTGACAAGAAAGCTGGGCGGGGGGACACACAACTTTTTACAAGGGCAGGTAGTGAAAAGGACAAGGGGTAATGGGTTTAAACTGAAAGCAGGGAGATTTAGATTGGACATCAGGGAGAAATTCTTCCTGGAGAGAGTGGTGAGGCACTGGAACAGATTGCCCAGAGAAGCTGTGGATGCCCCATCCCTGGAAGTGTTCAAGGCCAGGCTGGATGAGGCTTTGAGCAACCTGGTCTAGTGGAAGGTGTCCCTGCCCATGGCAGGGGGGTTGGAACTGGATGGTCTTTAAGGTCCCTCCCACCCAAACCAGTCTGTGATTCTATGATCTTAAAATTGACTTATTTTTGTCAGGTTCATAAGTAATTTGTTTAAAATAAGAACAGTAAAGAAAGATCACTAACAACTAATTCTGATTTCTAATTTCATGGTGCTAAAATATTGTAAACATACCAATCCTGTTTCTAATAAAGTCAGATCCTGTCCAGTGTTCAAATATATGTTCTTCGCCTCTGGCATTAAAAGCTAACTGTTGCATTTTTAATAGCATCACCTATTTGTCAAGAATCTAGGAGTGAGCAGAATGTGTGAATAGACTCTTTCTACAATGCAATTTCAATATTTATTCTGAAATACTGATTGAAACTATACTAAACATAAAATATTCTGAGCTGTTTTGCCAGCATTTCTGCGGATGATCTTTCTGCCTTGGTCTAGAAATAAGCAGATGGTTGTCATTTCAAGGTGATAACTGTCCTGTTTCTTCAGAAACTTGAGTTTTTAAGAAGGAAGGGGAACTAACAGTTTGTCTTCTGGTATTCATAATGTATTCAAAATGCATTTGAAATTAATTTTTTTTAAAATGTTTTCTTCTTTCTAGAAAATACGAAGGATATTCTCGTGATATATGAACAAGAAGCAGAAGAGTGGGCTCTGTATTTAAAATCTCTTTTTGGACACATAGTGAATGAAGGAGGAATCTTACTCTACAATTTAGAGACTTCGACTTTTAAACACCAGGAGCTCTTTTCTTTACCCTGTTATAAATGTAAACTCCTGATTCTGTCGTGTGGACTTCTGAACTGCCTGAATCGAAAGAGAAGTTATTTTCTAGAACAAGTTCTAAAACCTTCAGATGATGTGGTGATTCTGCTTTGTGGGGTGGAGAATTCAGAGATTCTTTATGAGATACTGGCCTTGGATGGAAGAAGCAAAGAGATTTCCACTGATCAAGAGCCTGAGGAATATCTCTCTGTTGTTACTGGAATTATTCAACCAGGTAATCCAAAAATGAAAACTTTGTATGTTTATTAAAACAGTTTTCTTGGTTCTATTAATATCACTTGGAAGAGAAAAAAGTAATAGTCCATTTTTTTCTGGAGTAATTATCAATCTTCAGCTTGGTCCAAGTGTTTTAGTTTGATGTATTTGTCACTGAAGTGTGATGAAACTGTTGCACAGTTAGTCCGGCTTTGGGACTAACAGGGAAGCAGCTTTGGGAAGTCTAGAAGCTGGCACTGGTACCTGTGAACCTAGCATCAGTACTTCATAGTAAGACTGAAGAGGTGACATACACTTCTCTTTTCCCTGAGTTTACAAGTCTCAAACTGTACAAAACTGTGGGTTTATGTTTCATAAAGTTTAACTTTGCCAGGCTGCACAAATGAAACTGAAACAGCTTTAGAAAGACAGATGCATGGGCTGCCCTGGAAAAACGATGTACGGGTTTCAGGTAGATGGCTGTGTTTTCCTTTGAGAACATATTTACTACTGCTTTTTTGTAGTCTCAAGGTCTCTTACCTCCCCTCAGGTCTTTCTATTTTGTCATGATTTTGTCTACTAAACAGAACATTGTACTCTGTCTTTTTTACCTGCAAGCTGCCATTTTACTGGCAGAGGAGCCAGTAGATGCCAGCTCAAGAGGAGCTTGAAGGAAGACATCTTGCAGTTCAGGAGCCTTACTCAGAAATTAAGTGGTTTTAGATGCAGATAAACAACCAAGGACGTTCTTTTGAACACAGGGGTAGAGAGACCTAAGCTGATTCAGAGTGACATAGCTGGATGTCCCTGCTGCCTTGTGTTTAGATAGGCTTAAGCATACTCCAAAAGCTTTCAGACCTACCTGGAATGTGTCTACATGCAATATGGCTATATCAGATCTGTGCTTTCAAAACTGAGTTTTAGACCCTTCCCAACCATCTCCTGTTCTGATATTTCTTGCTGTATTTGTTAACCTTATCCTCAGTATATCTTTTTCTGAGCATCTCTCAGAATTTAAGTTTATTTAGCTTCAAATTGAAGTTCCTTGGCAGCTGGGTTTATACTATGTATGTGTGCTCATAGATAGGAAGGAACGGGGCCCAGAATCAGTTGACTCATGCACAGGAAATTGCAAACTTTTCTGCAACGATAAACAGTTTCCTAGAAGGCATATGATACTTCTTTGCTATGCCTGTGCATTCATGAGAATATTTATTGCATCTGCCTTTGGGATTTTACTTACATTGGTGATGTCAAATGACTAATAGTTGTTCAAATGGTCTTTTCTTTGGAGGTGGTCAACGTCAGCAACTTCAGAGATGAGTACAAAGCAGAATAAAAGAATAGTTGTTGAAGGCTTCAGTCTCAGTGTTACATCTTTACCAGAGATGCATAGATTGTGGGTGTGATCAGACAAGTTCAATGGAATGAACTAGATCTGGGGCTGGGAGTAGTGTTGCTGCCTGGTGCTTCAGGGTGTAAGCCCTCAGCCATACACACAGCTGAGAACTGCTCTAACTCTGGGGTTTTCTGTGCTGGTGTGTCCTGGCCATCAGACAGGTCAGCTCAGATCACTGTTTGCTAGGAGATTGCTGCATTGTTCTCTGTGGCCCAGTGAAGGTGTTCAAAGTGTGAGATTTTCTGTCACCTGGGTGTTGATTTACACTCTGAGGAATGAACATGTGCATGTCTTATCATTTACCTTTGCTTAAAAATAATGGTGACTCTTGGCAGTGCCTGTAATTATGATACTATTCTATAGAATCCTACTAAGCTCTTAGCCTTTGTGATAGGTGTGGCAAGGATTTTGACAGGTTACGCATCTGGAATGAATATTTCTCCCTTGTGGTTAAATGGCTTGCTATGGGGTTGCTAAGTATACTTGGATTATTTTTCTTTCAGAACAATTATTTTTATGCCTTTCTTCAAGACTGTGGTCTCACAAGATTTCCCACTTCTCTTCATATGGATCGTTATCTTCTGTCTCTTTTAATTGTTTTCAGTGCTTATCTCCTGTCCTTTATATTTCTTCTTTTGGAGATAGTGATGAATACACTTTTGAACCTAAATTCTTCATGCTTTTCCATTCCTTTTTTTCCCCTATTCATTGCTGTTAGCTTGTTCCTCTGTGCATTTCTACTTTCTTATCTCCTCAGGATTAAAAAAAGCTGTCACTCTACCAAAGTCTAAAAATTCAGTGATGCGCTTTAATTACAGTGATTATATGGCACCACACTATTGTGCACCACCACAACTAAATTCTGTTAGTCCCTTAGGATAGCAGTCCATCAAGATCCTAGGTCTGATTGGTGCCAGGGAGTGGCTTGTGGGTACTTGGAACAACTGAAGACAGCTGCTAAATCAGGTTGTTACCCCACAGTCCTGAAGAGTGTTAATTACAATGTAGCTTAGGTGCTAGTGATCACCCTTCCAATACAGTTTCCTCCATATTCTGCAAAGTTCCTAGGCAAGGTAAGTAATTAGCTGCCGGTTGTCATAAAGAAAAGCTAAATCTCTGGGAAACAGTAGAACACTCAGAAATTTTATTATTCTATGTTAACATCTAAGATGGCCCAGTGGGGCTCTAGAATTCTGACTTTTCTTTAACAGCTTTCCCTAATATTGCACAAAGTAGAATCAGGAGATGCATTTTGTTTGCATCTCTTATCCTTTCTACAACTTCTCCTTGGTCTGCTGAACTGTGTACCCCTTTTTATATTAAATTAACATACTTTTCAATGGGTTTCTGCTTAGTCCTGGAACACTTCCTCTTCAAAATCAGGCTAGCCATATGTTTAAGCAGGGGATTTGTAGATATAGATAGATACTTGCAGCTGGAGGTAGTTGCTTAGATCTGTGTGTCCTGGATCCCTCCTATAGTTATTTGTGCCTCAGTATTGATGTTGCAAAAAGAAAACAGGTCTTACCTAATACAAATAATATTCTGTGGCACTGTTTCTAAAATGTGCTGACACTTTTATGAGATTTTTTTGGTGGGACTTCTCAGCGCTGCTTAGGAGTTATAAGTATCCATTGGTTTCCTTGCTGGTTTATTAGGTTTCATTGTTTTTAGCTCAACAAAACAACTCTTGTCACTTCCACCCTTTTCTCTAAGCAGTGCTATCTTCTTTTTGGTTGAAATATGAAGAGAATGTGCTTCTATAAAATTTTATAATTGAGAACCAATCAACAAACCTACATGTATCCATGCATTATCTGCTATTGTACCAAAAAGTGAGAGAAGGTACATAAAGTAACATAAACCAACTAGAAAACTGTATCCACAGTCTTTGACAGCCCAGGAAAGATTCTCAGAATGAATATGTAAGTTGTACCTGAGACAACAGTATACCATTAATTTCTGATCATTACGCAAAAAATATGCAGTATACCTGCACACAGTGTTAATCACGATGAGTAATATTAAGAAAACTACTTTTGTAACTAGTAGTATGGTATAGATCTGGATTAGTGAGGTACTAGTGCTTGGTATTTGTCTCAAATTAATGTAGGACAAACAGGTCGGGAGCTTAATACAGAGCTTAACATATGCAGATCTTCTAATATGGGACTGATTTCCATGGTGCAGTTACAGAAAAGATAAATAAATCACTGTTTTTACCATAGGCTCTTATGGTATCTGTGTCTACTTTAATTTCTGGTACAGTGGCATAGATTTTATTGGATTTGTACCAGGAATTTGGGTATAACTTTGAATACTGAAGTAATACTTAATATTTGAATCCACTGCTTTGCTTGTTCTCCTGTAAAATCCTCTTTGCATTGGTACTCAAATATGAGTAACTAATGACGATGGATTTTCATGGGCTGTCAAGACTTGTACTGTTGAGCTAGACTCCTTAATTTAAGTAGGAACTGTACCATTGTCTTCAGCAAGCATTTCACCTAGATTTTGACACTGACTTGGAGGAGTCTACGAAGAAATGAAGCTAAAGTGCTAACAAGAACCAAAGTTGAAGATGAAAAAAAAAGTCATTAGAATTTTTGTTTGTAAGTACTGAATACAGCATGATTTTGTGTGTGTGTGTGAACTGAAGTCTTGGTTATAAAGATTTCTGGCATGGACACACAAGATTGAGTAAATAGGTGGAAGTAGGCAGGTGGTTCTGGACACATTCACTTCCAGGGAAGGTTGCAGTAGATGAGACCACACAGTTGTGCCTCCCGTTCCTCCTTCCTCGATATATTTATGTTCAGTGAGTATCACTGTTGCTGCTTTAAGGTAGTGAGGTCACTTGCTTCTTGAGGAGTTCAAATGACAATTAAACTATTTTATTAAACCAAACTTGTCTGCATGAATTAATCATTAGTAGAAAAGCAGGAGTGTTTTGTTAGCTGAAGTGTGCTGCAGTATAGTCCTCATTTCCATTTTGCCCTGCCAATGAGTCTTTCAGCTGCTCTGCAGGGACTGCTGCTAAGATTACCAGATTAATAAATCTTCCTGAGCTGTTCTGTTTCTCAATCTTCACAGAATGATTGTTGGGATGCCAGTGCAACTGGCATCCAGAAACTCTGATGACTGTCAAAAAACCCTGTGGTTAGAGCCACTAATTTTTTTCATCTGGCACATGATCCTATTTCAAACCAGAAAAGAAACTGAAGTGGCAGGCTGGAGGTGGCAACCGTAGATAGGATATTGAGACTGCCATCCCCTGCTGCTTAAAATGTTTGAGTTCTTTGTTCTTTCTCCCGTTGATTCTGCAAAATCCAGAGAAGACTTTATTCATTATCTAATCATATTTCCTTGTAGCTCATGTTTTGATCTGTCTAGCCAGTCATGGTGACCTGTAACCTTGGATTCTGAAGTGTGTGTCATGTATGTGATGTTTTTGCCTCTTATTTTTGACACTAATTGGATGGAAATTTCTTATACCTGAAGAGTGAATGCGCTGACATCTTGAAGTGAATGTTTTTAACAGCATTCAGGAACAAATTCATGAAAAGTTTTATTATTAATAAAAGTCAAATGTCTAGAACATAAGCATTACTGCAACAGCATGTACTAATTTAAAATAATGTACTGCAGTTTTACTGTTGTTTACGTAGGTTTTGGGTTTTTTTACTTTTAAAATTAATTAATGGACTTACTAGACTGCTCTTTGAAGGTTGCAAGTGGACACCATCCAGATTTGTCTTGTTTATGGCACAACAGTCATCAGTCAGTATTCAGTTGTAGTTGTGACGCTATTTTTAAGCTTACAAATAATTTAAGTTTAAGATTTCCAGCAGTTACTTTACAGCTAGGACTATAAAATGGCTCTTGAATCTGTAGACTAACATGTCCTTTGTATAATGTATTATTGACTCTTGTCTGATCTTATACCGTGGATACCAGTCACAATTGCTGAAAAGTTATTGCTGGAAGGCATGTAGAGAAGTCCTCTGGAAATACGTTCTTTGCATGTTGTTCGGCACACGAGTGTTGTTATAACAAAATTGCTATTTGTAATTTCACTGTGATTTATTCCTGTTAAGTTAGTGTCAGCTTCTTGGAAATAGGATAAAATAAGGGTCGTGTTGTTTTCCAGACTAAAAAAGTTGTAACAAACCCTATCCCTCAAAAAAAAAGAGTGTAGCACCTATTTAAGTTCATACTGAAACAAACAAAAAAAATCAATATTTGGATAGCAGTTACATTTTTTTGGGAGGGGGGTATAGAATCATATTTTGCTCTTGGTAAGGTTTCTCTGTATTTAATTAAATGGCTATAAGGGCAAAACTTGGTCCAGAAAATGTCATTACAGTTCCAAGGTTAGGTGTGCAAAAGTCAAAACGTTAGAGGCCTGTTAAACTTCAGTTAGGACCCTTGTTCATAGCTTTGATTGCCTTTAATTATGTAAGTGCCTTCTTTCCCCCACCCCCCTGCCAAGAACCTGCCTCATTAGTCCCCAGGATAAATAGTACTCCGTTAATTAGCAGTTATTTGATACTTTGTTTTGTGTTTGAGTTTGCGGTTACATTATTTATGTATTGAATGCCGTTCAAATCCTGTTGAGAAAACAGAATTATTAATTTTGTAATGTGCTTTCCTGTAGAACTCCTTTCTGTATTGAGTGCTGTCCAAACATTATTTATCATCATTTTGCGTACTAGTATCTAGCAAAATTAGTGTGAAGCAGTTCTCCCGCTTTTGATACCACTTTAAGACATTACTTTTCATAACACTCACCAGTATACAGTATTTTTTACATGAATATTCGAACTCCCTTTAACTTCAGATGTGTTTGTGACTGCTGAGCTGTCTGCAGGTCAGCTGTAAGGTCTTTCCCAGAAAGTGCAATACAAAACTAATGAGCGCTTCTGAAAAGCATGTTTTAAAACATGCTTCTGGCTTTTTTTTCCTCAACACTTCAGGATGGCAACCTGAAATCACTTTAATTCTCTAGAGCAGCAATCAGCTGATATCACTGTTCTTTCTATCCTCTCCTTATTCACTTGACTCTTGTTACTAGAAGAATAACTGAATCAGAATATGGTAAACAACACTTGAAGTACACCACCACAGGTCATTGCCAGAGTAGCTCTAACTTCTATACTGTCCACACTACAGATCCATTTAAAAGACATAATCAACAATATAATACAAAGGAGAGAGACTGCCTTTGGCTGGTTGGTTTTATGCAACCTTAATAAAGACATTGTAAAGCAGTCACTTGCCCAGGCTTCTCTTCTCATCCTAGCCTTGACACCTTTACCCAGAGACTCTTCAATCTTGGTCCCTTGCAGTAGTATTAGTTATTTGCTTCTGGAGCACCCAGAAATATATGTGGACTCATCAGGATCCAACAGGTGCTGTACAACAGCATGTTTGTGAAGTTAGCTGTATCTCACAATATGGAGTTCAAGCAGGCCTTATCTCTTATGTCATCGTTACCTCAGATGTGGAAAAACAAGTGATAACTTGATCCAGCATAATAAAAAAAAGTGCCATAGACAGATACTGCATAATATGTCAGAAAGTCTCCTGGTAGTTACTAAGCCATCAGAATTATTTCAACAAATCAGAACTGCCAAGAGTTTTTTAATATTTGTCCAGTACATACTGTGACCATTGGTTTTTTTGACCTAATAGAGGGGACAGTGTAGCCAGATGTATTGTATTACCAAACATGGCCCTGCACAGTTGTCTTCCAAACCCCAACGCATGTATCCATTTTCTGTTTCACACTTTCATGCTCATGATTCTATTCTCTTTGCTTTTGCCCAACTCCTCTCCCATTGTTTGCTATATTGACTTTCAGAGAAATGTCTCTTCTTCCTCAAGCCCACATTTCTTACCTGCTATAGTAAGGTCAGTCACAGGGATGTTTACTGACATGAGAGAAATCCTATTTCATCTAGAGATCTCTCTAGTCTTGTTCCTTTCCATTTGCCCTATGATTTTTTTTTCTTATCTGCATAACTGTAGCTTTAAAATAGCTTTATCTTACATCTAAAATAACATCCAGAATTTAATCTAAAAAAAGAAAATGGAAATCAGTGTCATGTATTTCCTTATTTCTGAGGTTTTAGGTTGCTTGTCCATTTGGTTTTTTAGCTGTTTAATTTTGCCTCTTTAATGCAGAAATCAAGCTGGTACCAAAAAAAAATTATTCTTTTTTCTAGGTAAGCCACAGGATGAAACTCCTGAAGACTCTTTGTCTTACATCTATGAAGCAGTTCTTGCAGACGGTGAGTTTAATTTCCTTTGCATCTACTCGAATAAAGGCAGTACTCTTCAGAAAATTAAATTTGTTTGCTTACATCTTGTCAGACATGAAAGGCAATAAACTAACCTTACACAGCATGTAATTGTGTAGAGGAGCATTCCTTGTTCTCAAACATCCATCCGCACATCCCGGTGAGGAGTGTGAGAGGGGGAGGAGATTGAACAGGAACATTTCCTGTCTCACTTCATTCCAGAATAGAGAAAAAGGAAAACATGGAGGGAGACCTTTCCTTTTCTGTTCCAAGCAAGTGGAGTTTTGCTTGTAGTAAAGAGAGCTGATTTGAAATTTCAGATAGATGACAGCTCTCACGTTACATTTGCAGCATTATTCATTGGCAGCTAGTGGTTGGGAGAAGCCCTGCATCCCAACTGCAGTGTGTGTTGACATTTGCCATTCTGGTTTATTTATGTGTGTGTCGTGGTTTAAACTCAGCTAGCAATAA
>NW_010270412.1:0-6896 GCF_000690775.1 Eurypyga helias
CCCCAGGCCGGTCAGGGTGTCCGCGGGCTGCGGCCAAGGAGGGTGGGCTGCGGCGCGGGTGGTTGCCAGAACCCAACCCCGCGGTTTCCGTTAATTTCAGGCGTGTTTGGCGGCCGTTTGTGTTGATGCGCGGCGTGTTGGCGCAGTCCCGCTACCTCTGCCTGTGGCTGCTGGTTTTCCAGATTTTTATGCCACGAAGCAGCTTCCTTGGAAGTAATTTTTGCATTTGGTTCTTCTTCCCCGTTCTGTCCCGTGTTACACAAAGCCAGGTAGGAAGCGCGGTGTAGAAATGAAAGCTGCGGGAGCCCCGGCCGCGACCACATTTTTTACAGTACTTGTAAGAGGAAGCGGGATAAAGCTTGGCGTAAATCTTCTTGACCCGGTAAAACGCTGCAGAAACCGTTTATTGCATAACCGTGATCAAACAGGGGCTCTTTTTTCGCTGCTCGCACGACGGCAAGAGCAAGGCTTTGGGTGCGAGGGATGCCTGCAGGAACAGGGTCTCCAGCCTAGCTCCGAGCTGCGCCGGCAGCCCCGGACCTGTGCCGGGCACAGCTGAGCCCGAGCCCGGAAGGAGCGAGCTGTCCTCTAGGAGCTACACAGCTGAGCCAAGCTTCAGGCTTGTTTCCAGCAGCACCCCTTCCAGTCTGGAGAGTTTTCCACACGGGACTCGAGCAAAATGCTGGAGGCGCTGTGTGTTTCTTACTCGTGCGGTTGGCCCCTGCGTGCTTGTTTGGCTTGGGCTGTGCCGGTGAGTGCTTGGATTCTCAAAATAGAGGTTGGGGTTGCTAAATGAACACGCTAGCCTTTCGTATAGATTGCAGAACTGGAGTGCTGTAAAAGCAGAAAAGGTG
The DNA here is from genome assembly GCF_000690775.1 of Eurypyga helias. Classification (NCBI taxonomy): domain Eukaryota; kingdom Metazoa; phylum Chordata; class Aves; order Eurypygiformes; family Eurypygidae; genus Eurypyga; species Eurypyga helias. The sequence goes on from NW_010270412.1 coordinate 855, forward strand.
GTGCGAAACTCTGCTCAAAAATTGCTTTATAAGGCAGAATCCTTAATTCAGATATTTTAATTAATCCCTGAATGAGAAACACCTGATAATTTTTTCTTGTAAACAATATTACTGATTTCCTCCCTTCCCCTCTCCCACCTGAAGAGTAATACATTCATTTTTAATACTTTGCATCACTATTTTTGATACGTACAGTTTTGTCTGCATGAGCCCTTCTGGTCCTTTTAAATGCCTCTTAACTGTATTACTTTTCCACTAACATTTTCAAAGTAATGTACTTTGGACTAAGTAATATGACATGTTAAAATCTGCATTTCTTGATATTGACAGGTATCACGGGTTGAAATGACATAGAGAAGCCTTCCAAGTGTTGACTGCAAAATGGACTTCTTCCACCTGATGCTGAAAGGAGGTACTGTTCACAATTGAATTGAGCACTGATAAGATCACTCCTTTCGAGGTAGTTTGGATGCTCTCATTGCCCCCAGTTTGACATGAGGTGGAAGTGGGTGGGGAGGTAGCTCTTTACCATGCTAGAATCAACTGGTGGCCAGTTATGTAGAGCTACAGATGTCCTTTTCTTTTTTTTTTTTTCTTTCTTCCTGTGCTTTGATAGAAGATGAGGCAGTACTAGTAAAACATTTTGTTCAGACTCTAGATTTAGAGCAGCTAATACTTTGTCTCAAAGTTGAACTGGAATTTAGCTTATAATGATTTAACCATTGCAGACCTCTCTGTGGATATTATTCATTTATTTCTGTGACTTCATTTTGATGTAGCTTCAACAGAGTATCTTGGATAATGGATTTTCATTACAGGTATGAGTTTTCTTTAGTCATGGATCTTGTAGGATTGTCTAGAAAAGAGGCATTTAACGACTAAAGTTTGTGGTTATCACTTAAGAGTTAGAATACCATAGTGGATAACAAGATCTACTTTAGAAGGTGCTTGTGCATAATTTTGTGTGACTCAGCATTCATGCATGCACCTGTAAAATGATCAGCTGCATTTGGTTTATGTATTGAGCATGTTAGACAGGGAAGTTGGGACCTCAGGAAAGTGAAAAGCTGGAAACAAGGTGTAGTCTGTTAGAAATTTCATCTTGCTTTGCTGTCATGATTTAACCTCAGTACCATAGAATCGTAGACTGGTTTGGGTTGGGAGGGACCTTAAAGATCATCCAGTTCCAACCCCGCTGCCATGGGCAGGGACACCTTGCACTAGATCAGGTTGCTCAAAGCCTCATCCAGCCTGGCCTTGAACACTTCCAGGGCTGGGGCATCCACAGCTTCTCTGGGCAACCTGTGCCAGTGCTTCACCACCCTTTCCATGAGGAATTTCTTTCTGATATCCAATCTAAACCGCCCCACTTTCAGTTTAAACCGATTACCCCTTGTCCTGTCACTACAGGCCCTTGTACAAAGTCCCTCCCCAGCTTCCTTGTAGGCCCCTTCAGGCACTGGAAGGTGCTATAAGGTCTCCCCGGAGCCTTCTCTTCTCCAGGCTGAACAAGCCCAACTCTCTCAAGGTCTGTTGATAGGAGTAAGCACAGCAAGGAACAAAGTGTGAGCTCCATTAATTGTTGTGGTGGGTTGAATCTCATCTTAGTGGTTGTGCTTTGGAGCAAGTGGCTGTATGAGTTTGGTTCTCCACCTTCCATTTAAATTAAACTCTATTCAAGTTTTACTGAAAACGTTAAGGCAGTTCTTTCATATAGGCATGCCACTAAACTGGGGCGCTTCACACCTCTATGCTATTATGTTGTTTGCAGAGATGATAATGAGTTGCCCTTGAATCACCATTTCTGTCTTCTTTATGGCTCTAAGGCTAAGGATCTGTTGATTGCCCTTGCTGTAATGAGTCCCCATAGATAGCAATCAATATTGAAATCCACTCAAATAAATCAGCAATGATGTGCTGGTACGCAATTGAGGGGCTTAGATGCTCTCTATGCTATTGTCTTGACCATTTTTTCATTGTGTCGGCCTTTGCAAGGATCTGTCATGTATGTGTATTTATGAATTATTTACAAATGAAATCTTTTAAAAATTGGAGACTGAAAATTTAGAAAGCAAGGATACAGTTAGGTGTTTTGCACAGCTTCCTGAAGGACAAGTTTGCTAATTCTGCTTCATGCAGATTTAGGGACCCAGTACATCTTTAAAACCAGCATTTGAAGTTGGCAGTGTGCCTAAGGCAAGTAATAGGGCAGATTCTGTGACGACAGACATGCTATATAGGACAAAATGTCACTATCTTAAATTAGGTCCACATGTTTTTATATTTCTGTTTTCAAGATGGTAATTTTAGAAAATTGAAGGAGGGGCAGTTAGTTGTATTTTGACTATGGGAAGATAAATACTAGGAAAGTAACTTACTGAAAAAAAGTTTGACTTCTAGTTCAAACCCCAAACAATTGGTTAGTATTGTGGTGTTGTTTGATTTTGGCGGTTTTGTCTCATTTCTTAAAGATTTCACAGACATTTTTCATTTGAGCCCAGCAAACTTTGAGCTGAAACGGTTTTTTTTTTTAACTAAGTATGTAGGCAGCGTTATCAGTGAAATTGCCATTCCTTCTACATAAGTGAGATTTTTTGAGCTTCTGTGGTTATATCACAGGGACACTTCATTTTGCTGATACTGGGCCAGAAGGCACTACAAGGCTAAAATTGTTAGGTACATGAACAAACATCCGCTTTTTAAAAGAAGTTTGCTGTTTCACATTGGTGGATTTGGGGTAGTGTTTCTCTGTATGTTCTGTTTAAGAAAGAATGTAAAAACGTGTGGTCACTTGAAACTGTACTTACCAGAATAGAAATGTTTCATATGCTGTCAGGCATTGCAACCCCAACACCTAGAGGGTTCTTCCCTTCTTTCCAGAGTTTTTAAGCTTTACCACTGGAATTTGTGAATGGGGGTGCGTGTGTGTGTGCGTTTTGAAAGCATGAGACTTGAAAAAAGTTGAGCTTTAGCATACAGTTTTAGAAAGACATCCACCCTTGTTACGGGAGAGCAGTAATGGGTGCAAAATGTAAAGCTTAACCTGTTGGATTGCATAGTTACTCTTATCTTACCCTAAATTTATGTATTCTTTGTAAGACAGGTTTAACCACTACAAGAAAACAAAGTGGCTACTTAGGTCTGATTCTGTTGCTTGCTTGACACCTGCGTAATGTTACCGTGTTTTTGACAGAAACTTCATTTTCCAAAGCTCTTTGCAGTAAACCTTGACCAAGAATTCTAGCAGGTTTTGTTGCTGCTCTTTTGTTTTGGGTCATCTCTGTAGTGTAGGCAGAGGGATGCTCTTGCTTTCACATTTAGGATGTCTGTAGAAAATTTGGGTTTGTATGTGTATGCTACTGTCCAAACGGTGCATTTTGTAAAATCCTTTTTTCCCCTTCTCCACCCTTTATAGGTGAACTTGAAACTTCAAGGATGATGATCAGCTCATTGGCAAGTTACAGGAAAACCACATACAAGGCAGTAAAGACTATGGTATGAGTGCTTTGTCAGTTAAACTGTCCAAAAGAAGTAAATATTTGAAGGCTGTTATATTAAAGTGAACTCTGCTCTGTGTCCCCCTCCCTACTACCCCAACGCTTTTGAGTTTGAAATCTTTCAAAAGAAGGAGCTGGTGTGATTTGTTTGTCACTAAAGCAAACTACATTGCATGTAAAAGTAAGTCAAGGCCATGTGTGTTTTTTGGGGAATGCCATCTCTTCTTCCAGCCATTTCTAGCTGGGTAGAAGGCAAATGTTAACTAGGATGCATGCAATGAATGTTTTGCAGTGGACTGCTAGTGGGAAACCAGGTTGCTTTAGGGTGAGAGGGAGCAGCATGCTGAATAGTCAGGAACTGAGAGAAAGCAAGTCAGGTAAATGCAGACCTCAACCTACAAGGAGCTGTCAGATGGAAAAGGAGTTAAGCCTTTGTGAGCTGACTGACAGTAGAAGGCTTGGGAAGGGCTCTGATGACGTCTTGCAAGACAGAGCCAGAGCATCTGAAGAGAACAGGACTTTGTTGAGATTTAGAGGTTTCATGGAAGCCACCTGTGGGCCACGAGGGCAGTGGGTGTCTGTTCAGTCATGTCTGCTGGAGAAAGCTGCAGAGAAAGGCCTGAGGTGTGAAGTGAAACTACAGTTCTTGAACACATTGTTTTGTGTCTCACCACAGTAATTCAGATTAGCTGCGGTTTCCACACGTTTGACTTTAGAGGCCAATTTAAGTGCCTGCCAGATCATGCTGGAGTTACAGTGTGCTTGTTCTTCAGCAAAAAACTACAAGTTCATCCGCTCATAAAAGCAGCGCTGCCTCAACTGTACAAGAACAGTTCAAAGAATGAAACCTCATACATCTCTGTGATTGTGTCTCTCGTGAACACGTGGAAAGAGAAGTAGCTTAATCAAGCTTGGTATCTAAATTATATAGTGTAGCTTAAATTACTGCATGCTAGTATAACTTGTCTGTGCTAGAGGTATGGTTTTTTGTGTGGGGGAGAGCTTAACTATTCTGGCAAAGGAAAATTACACTTTATGCAAGACTTATTCCAGTAGAAATTTGGAAAAACTCCAGTAGAAAGCTGAAAACAGGGTAGTCTTCTGTGGAGGCCAAGGGTTGATGTAGTTGAAATCTTCAGAGGCTAGGGCTAAATTACCACACTAATTTTTTCCCATCCCCAAGATGACTAATGCCTTTCCTGGTTTTTTTTTTGTTTTTTTTTTTTTTTTTAAGGAGTAATGCAGGGTGCAGAGTACAGTGCAACTTGAACAACCCTACCACACTAATGGGAAAAAATTCTTTGCAGCAAAAGATGACATCTACATTTTTGCTTATTGGTTGTATTATTCTACTGACACCTCTGTTCACTGCTGGTAAGTTAAATATGTTCTTTAAGTTACCATTTTAAAAAAGGAATACCCTCAGGAGACAAGTTGTGTGTATCTAATAGAAAAGAGTTACTGAGGGCAAGTAGTGGATTTGGAGTTTGGTTTTGCTTCAGAATATTGAAGATATGCTGAATGCCCCTTCTTGGTTTGAAGTTGGAATGGACAGGTTAACGTAAATATTTTTAAATCGAGCCACATAAATTTAGGGTACTGAGGCTTTAATTCCTGTGAAGAAAGTCTGAAGAGATTGGCTTCCGTGACTTAGCTGTTGAATGCCTTCTTTAAGAGACATGCTGTAGCTCTAGTCTTGAAAGCAGTAGGACACGGTTTCCTTTGCATTTAAATAGTAGTATTTTTAATGGTAGATCTAATTTTTCAGAACCGTTTAGGACTACATAAATTAATGATACTTGTCTTGCTGCTCTTGGCATAAACAATCTAATACCAGTGTCTTTGAATTAGTTTAAGTTCCATAGGGACCTACTTGGAAATCTTTAAATAAGGTGACAGGAAGGTGGTGGGACTGAAGGCTTTTTTTATTTTGAAATTGAATACATTAGCCATGTATTTATATAGTCAGCAAAATTTGTAAAGTCAGTTTAGTCAGATGCTCTGCAGTTTCATAGGAACTCAGTGTTGTACACGTATGCAGAAGTTTGGAAGCTTTTAAAATTGGCTTTATAGCCAAATGACCTGCTCTGTTTGTGCTAAATTGATACTCTCCAAGTAGTTTTTGCTTGCAGATTTGGGTTTTTTAATTTTTGCAGTATCTGCCCTTCTTCTCCCGGTACTATTTTTTTTTTTTTTTGGCTGATGTTAAAAAAAACCTGCTTGTTAGGCTGAATAGTTGTCTTGTCAACTTGTTACACAGCCATAGTTATAAAAATTCTGTTTGTGCTTGCCTTTTATGTGATGTTTAGAATAACGTCCATAATTTAAAGGGCCTTCTCGATAAAGATGGCCGAAATAGCAGCTGTAGTAAGGAAATAACATAATAGTCAAGATTTCTTCATCTAAATAGTGCACCTTTCCAAATTTCCTTTGTATTATGACATCTTGGTTCACAGACTTCTTTGAGTTGAGGTCTCGATCTCATTCCATACTGTTTTGTGCTTCAGATCAACACCCACCTTCCCCCCTTTCCCCACCCCCCCTT
>NW_010270413.1:0-1693 GCF_000690775.1 Eurypyga helias
CCCCACCAGCACCCATCCCAAGAGCTCCCAATGGGATCATCCCAAGTCCAAGAGCACCCTGATGGGAACCCCTCAACACCAGCACCCACTGGGATCATCCCCAATGGGGACACCCCAATAAGGTCCCACCAACACCAGCACCCATCCCAAGGGCACCCAAACCAGGAGCACCCAACTGGGATCATCCCAGATAGGACCACCCCGATGGGAACCCACCAACCCAAGAGCACCCACCCAATGGGAACAGCCCAATAAGGTCCCACCAACACCAGCACCCACCCCAAGAGCACCCAAACCATGGGCACCCAACAGGGACCATCCCAAATAGGACCACCCCCATGGGAACCCCCCAGGGCCAACACCCACCCCAAGAGCTCCCAACCCAAGGGCACCCAATGGGACCATCCTGAATAGGACCACCCCAATGAGGTCCCACCAGCACCCACCCCAAGAGCTCCCAATGGGATCACCCGAAACCCAAGACCACCCTGATGGGAACCCACCAATGTCAACACCCAACCAGGAACACCCACCCCAAGAACACCCAATGGGACCACCCCAAATGGGAGCACCCCAATGGGAACCCACCAACATCAGCCCCACAACCAGGAACACCCATCCCAGGAGCACCCAAACCATGAGCACCCAACGGGGATCATCCCAAATAGGATCACCCCGATGGGAAACCCCAAGACCAGCACCCACCCCAAGAGCACCCAACCCAAGGGCACCCAATGGGACCATCCTCAATAGGACCACCCCGATGGGAAACCCCAAGACCAGCACCCACCCCAAGAGCACCCAACCCAAGGGCACCCAATGGGACCATCCTCAATAGGACCACCCCGATGAGGTCCCACCAGCACCCATCCCAAGAGCTCCCAATGGGATCATCCCAAGTCCAAGAGCACCCTGATGGGAACCCCTCAACACCAGCACCCACTGGGATCATCCCCAATGGGGACACCCCAATAAGGTCCCACCAACACCAGCACCCATCCCAAGGGCACCCAAACCAGGAGCACCCAACTGGGATCATCCCAGATAGGACCACCCCGATGGGAACCCACCAACCCAAGAGCACCCACCCAATGGGAACAGCCCAATGAGGTCCCACCAACACCAGCACCCACCCCAAGAGCACCCAATGGGTCATCCCAAACCCAAGAGCACCCCAATGGGAACCTCCTAGGGCCATCATCCACCTCAAGAGCACCCAACCCAAGGGCACCCAATGGGACCATCCTGAATAGGACCACCCCGATGAGGTCCCACCAGCACCCACCATCATCCCAAATAGGACCATCCCGATGGGAACCCATCCCAAGAGCACCCAGTGGTAGCGCCCTGATGGGCACCCGCCCAATGGCATCAACCACCCAATGAGGTCCCACCAACACCAGCACCCAATGGGATCACCCTGAACATCAGCACCCAATCAGGAGCACCCAAACCAAGAGCACCCAACCGGGAGCACCCAAGCGGGACACCCCAAGGCCCGGCGCCCCCAGCCCCTACCGGAAGAGGTTGCGGTAGTAGTGGATGGGGGGGGAGAGCCCCCCGGGCTGGGAGAGGCTGTACAGGTAGGCCTCCAGCTCCGGCTCCGTCAGCCGCCGCCCCGGGCTCCGGATGCCCCCCCAGGGGCCCGTCAGGACGGTCTTTATCAGCTGATGAGGGACGGGGGCGTGGCCAA
>NW_010270414.1:0-1926 GCF_000690775.1 Eurypyga helias
CCTGGCTGAACCCAGCACACAGGGAAAACCACTTCAATTCATTGAGCATTTTTGTGTTGACTGTTACATGGTATTGCATAGACTCCCTGATGAAATGTTACTGGTTTGACTTTTGGTTGCGTTTTTTTGTAAGCACATTATTATTTTTCAGCTAGACATGTAGGACTAGGTGATTTTTTTAGGAGTTTTCATCCAGTAAAATATTCTTTTTTGTCATGCTGACATATTTAAATACTAAGTTTTGAAGAATGTTTTGCTAAGGGTAAGAAGAAAGGAAAGGAAAAGGTGAGCTGTTAGAGGTGATAGAATTTATTGCAAAGACCCTTTGCACTAAATAGTTCAAAATGGAGTAAATTAACTTTAAAGTAAACTCAGTATGTTATAGGAAGTTGCAACTTCAGAGCTAATTCTCTGAAAATTCATGAAGTAACTTTGCTAGAGAGGCAAATGTTCAGTTTTTGTATGACTGAAAAATAAAGCTGTAAGTACAGCTTTAAACTGCTTTTTTATTATAACAACTTTTTAAACTGCTGTTATAATAAATATTTTTAAATAAGGGTATTGCTTTGGGTTCTTTAAGAAACACCTCATTATTACTGCAGTGGTCTTCAGGGTGCTTTTAATCAGAAAATCATGTAAATTGTTAGACTGGTTGGCAGCTAATAGACTTCAAGCTTTGGATGGATTATTTTGTGCTCATACAAGTAATAGGCATATTAAATCTGAGCATTTCATCATCAAATCTCTAATACAAGTGAAACACATTGAATGGTGGTACTTAGCACTTACGAAGTGCTTTATTGCTCTGAAGCGTTGTACAGACAATTGTTACTGAAGCCTTGTGAGGGCTAGGTTGTTATCTCTGCTTAAATACAAATATCAGCCCTGTGAGGGTGAGAGAGCACTGGAATGGGCTGCCCAGGGAGGTGGTGGAGTCTTCTTCCCTGGAGACTTTCAAAACCCGCCTGGACTTGTTCCTGTGTGATCTACTCTGGGTGATCCTGCTCTGGCAAGGGGCGTTGGACTAGATGATCTCTAGAGGTCCCTTCCAACCCCTTCCACTCTGTGACTCTATGAATCATCCTATTTGATGTAAACATATACTGAGCAAGTCACCTGAGCTCTGCTTACAGAAAATCAAAGTCTAGTTAAACAGTCAAAGTGGTTTACAGTGTGATTTACCTCATCCTAAAGCAAATGTCTAAGTAGGTCAGTTAAATATGTCCTAACAGTCGTCTTTACATTAATTGACTAAGACTAATAACACAGACATAGATGTCTTTATTTTGTTAGGTGAATCCCACTTTCTGTCTGGCTCCAGATACTCGTGAAGTTGCCATTTAAATGTGTGACAAGATGCCCTTTACTGACAGTAGTGTAGAACAGTGCCCTAAAGCTGTGCGTAGCTATCATACAAGTGCCCCCATTTTATTTTGGGGGGTGGTGGATGTGGGTTTTTCTTTTGCCATTTCCACCACTAATGAAGACAGGTGGTGGAAGATGAGGATGGGTTTTGGGAGTAGCTCTGAGGACTACCACTTCAGCAGCCGTAGTGAAAGTTACCACCACTCACAGGCTGTCTGCCATGTTTTAGCACCTCACCTACTAGTTAGTGTAGCATAGTTTAAGGTTGTGGAGAGGAATGGGAATTATGGAATTGTATACTAAATTTGTTTGGCTGTAGTTTTCTGACTGCTCCTTTTTAAACTTCTCTAGCCTCATTTTTAACTGCTTGCGCCCCTTGACTGTGTACTGTCCTGCATCAGAAAAATGCTCTGGAGTCAAACATGCAAAAAGCGGGGCATACAAAAATATAAATAACATTTTTTCCCTAAATTGACTGTCAGAATGTTGTGTTGGGAACCCAGTGCTGTACGTCACCCCATGTTTAAGGGTAGTTTTGAGCTGGGTGTGTTGCCATTCCTG